>NC_057801.1:232946174-233026631 GCF_018294505.1 Triticum aestivum
GAGGCGCCTCCCGCGACCCTGCGTGCCCCGCGTCGGCGCCCCGTCGTCGCCCCGCCTCCCTATCCGCTGCCGCGCCCGGATACCACCGATCCAGGCCAGATCCGGCCTCCTCCGCCCTTCCCCGCGCCGCGCCGGATTGCTCCGACCCACCGGAGCCACTGCCGCCGGCGTTGACTTCGCCCCCCACTCGAGGTTGAATTTTGCCAAGTCCCCAAAAACTCATAAATGTTGCATACTTTAACCTGCTGTAACTCCATGCATACTGCTCTGTTTCATGCGTGTAATATGTCGAATTGTTCGTCTCGACGAGTAATTAATTTCATTCCATTGCATCATTTTCATTTGAGCTCATCTTGATGCCCGAAATGCTGTTGGAAGAGTGCATGTTGATGTTAATCTGCTGAAACTATTATAACTTGCTCATTTGTCATTTTTGCCATGATTGATGTGTGCATCCTATGAGTGTGAGCTCTACATGTGTTTTGATCTATGCCATGCCATCTTTCTAGAGGTGCAATCCTTGTATTTTTGTGACTTGTGTAGTGAGTGCATCAAGCTTGTTAAGGAGGGTACTTGCTGTTACTGTTTTGCTTGACAGATTCTGTTATATTTTGTTGCTATGTTAACCTGCTGCTACAAGTCATTTCGTTCATTATTTTGGAGATGTTCACTAAGGATGTTTTGTTATACATGTTATGCTCTATCCATTCATGCCCCTGGTTGCAATTATAGCCTGCTAGAACATGTTGTTATCTTGCTCCAAAGTTGCTAAATAATGTTGTTGTCAGCCTGTTAACATGAAGTTCAGTTTTGGTCATATGCTTTTCTAGTGATCCATGCACCCTATGAACTTGTTCTTGCCATGCTTAGCTTCATAAACATGCCTTCTTGCTGTTGGTTTCCTTTACATGCCATGTATTTCTCTGTGGTAAGTGGTTCAAGCTCACCAACGTGCCTACTTATTGTTGTTCCTGCCATGTTTGAATCTGTAATATAACTTGCCATGTTTACATGGGTGCCATCATATTTTCTATGCCTTTTTGGCTCATGGTCAGTAAGGGACTCTTGTTCTATGCATTTAGTAGTATCATGCCATGCCTTTGTTTTCCATGTTAAGTTCCTGTAACATGTTGTTTGATAGCTCTAAACATTGCAACCTGATGTTATTTCTGCTAAGCCTGAAACTGTTATAATTTGCAATCTTCCCATGTCCTTTTGAGCATGTTCTAGTCTTTTCTGGAGATAGCTCAGTGTTCATGTTTTGTTATGCTTTACCTGTACTTCATGTCCATGCCTTTTGTTATTATGTTGGAGTGCTGTAGCATATTGTTTTGATGCTTGCAATATGCCTAGTTGCTGTTTTGGACAGATTGTTGTTATGACTTGTATAGAGTGCATGTGTTGAACCATTGCTCCGTTTTGAGTGTGCTCTATATGAAACTTGCTTGTTTTTGCTTGTAGCTTCTTATTATCATGTTGCATCCTTGTTTTGGTGTGTTTGCTTGATGTTCGAGTGCCTTTTTGCATCAATGCCATGTTTAACTTGTTTTGCTCATATCTTCTAGGCCGTAGCTCCGAATCTAATGAACTTTATATGGAACTTGACTGGAATTTTTGTGTAGACCATCTTGGTGCATATTAACTTGCTGTTTAACAACTTGAACATATGAGGACTTACCGGAATTGTTGTATGTTGTTTCCGTACTCATTTAAACTTGCCTTGATGTGTTGTTCTTGTTTGCATCATCTCTTGCCATGAGTAGCTTCATGTAGCTTTGTCATGCATCATGCTTTTTGTGCATCATGTCTTGCCTATGTGTGGTGTGTTTACCATGTTGTGTGCTTCTTCTCGATAGTTCCCGTTTCGTTGCGATCGTGAGGATTCGTTCGTCTACGCTTGGTTTGTCTTCGTGGCTTCATCTTCTTCATGGACTCGATCTTCTTCCTAGCGGGATTTCAGGCAAGATGACCGCTACCCTGGATCTCACTACTATCATTGCTATGCTAGTTGCTTCGTTCTATCGCTATGCTGCGTTACCTATCTTTTGCTCATCAAGCCTCCCAAATTGCCATGAACCTCTAACCTTTGACACCATTCCTAGCAACCGTTGCTGGGCTATGTTACCGCTTTGCTCAGCCCCTCTTATAGCGTTGCTAGTTGCAGGTGAAGTTGAAGATTGCTCCATGGTGGGCAGGGTTATTTTGGGATATCACAATATCTCTTATATTATTAATGCATCTATATATTTGGTAAAGGGTGGAAGGTTCGGCCTTATGCCTGGTGTTTTGTTCCACTCTTGCCGCCCTAGTTTCCGTCATACCGGTGTTATTTTCCCGGATTTTTGCGTTCCTAACGCGGTCGGGTGATTTATGGGACCCCCCTGACAGTTTGCTTTGAATAAAACTTGTCCAGCAAGGCCCAACCTTGGTTTTACCATTTGCCTCACCACCACCTATACCCTTCCCTTGGGTCGGCCAACCCAAGGGTCATCTTTATTTTAGCCCCCCCCCCCCGGGCCAGTGCTTGTCTAAGTGTTGGTCCGAACCGAGCAACCTGCGGGGCCACCTCGAGGAAACTCGAAGTCTGGTTTTACTCGTAGCTTGACTTATCCGGTGTTTCCCTGAGAACGAGATATGTGCAGCTCCTATCGGGATGTCGGCGCATCGGGCGGCTTTGCTGGTCTTGTTTTACCATTGTCGAAATGTCTTGTAAACCGGGATTCCGAGACTGATCGGGTCTTCCTGGGAGAAGGAATATCCTTTGTTGATCGCGAGAGCTTATCATGGGCTAAGTTGGGACACCCCTGCAGGGTATAAACTTTCGAGAGCCGTGCCCGCGGTTATGTGACAGATGGGAATTTGTTAATGTCCGGTTGTAGATAACTTGACACCAGATCCGAATTGAAACGCATCAACCGCATGTGTAGCCGTGATGGTCTCTTCTCGGCGGAGTCTGGGAAGTGAACACGGTTTCTGTGTTATGTTTGACGTAAGTAGGAGTTTAGGATCACCTCTTGATCATTACTAGCTTCATGACCGTTCCTTTGCTTCTCTTCTCTCTCTCATTTGCATATGTTAGCCACCATACTTGCTTAGTCGCTGCTGCAACCTCACCACTTTACCCCTTCCTTTCCCATTAAGCTTTGCTAGTCTTGATACCCATGGTAATGGGATTGCTGAGTCCTCGTGGCTCACAGATTACTACAACAGTTGCAGATACAGGTTATGCGATGATCTTGACGCGAGAGCGATGTTTGCTTGTTTTGGAGTTCTTCTTCTGCTTCTTCTTCGATCAGGGGATAGGTTCCAGGTTGGCAGCCTGGGCTAGCAGGGTGGATGTCGTTTGAGCTTCTGTTTGTGTTTCATCCGTAGTCGGATGTTGCTCTTATGTAATATGATGTTGTATTCGTGTGGCATTGTATGCCTCTTGTATGTATCCCCATCTATTATGTAATGTTGATGTAATGATATCCACCTTGCAAAAGCGTTTCAATATGCGGGTCTTTCCTTGGTGGGACCTTCGAGATCCTTTTGGATAGGGTCGCATATTGGGTGTGACAAGGAACCTACGAGGTTGGTTCGGAGGACACTGGTCGGATGTGATCCGAGCTGGACTTGGAACGCGATCGAGTAGACTTTGGGATTTAGGATCCGTGTAAGGCCCAAGTGTTGAGCCCGCGACGAATGCCTATAAATAGTGGAGGTGCGGCACACTTATGCAGTTGATCACTTCAGCGCCGTCGTTAGGGCTTTGCATGTGTTGCAACTAGCCACCTCCACTTGCCGCTGGTTGTGTGATCAGACCTAGCAGTCCGTCGCATGATGTTCCTCCTGCACACGTGGATACCGTTAGAGGCGGTGCACTTGCACCGCTCCGGAGAACTTGTTCGCGGGATCTGATTGGCTACGTGGGAGACCAGTAAGGAGGAGACGACTCCGAGAACGCGAGGCGATTCCGGGAACGCGCTGCCTCAACTCTACTTCCGCTGCACGACACTGCGTGTCTAGTGGTAATGATATGTGATCCATCTCCCGTGGCATGTTCCTGGTTGTTCTGCGCATAGGAAATTTTAATTTGCAGTCGACGCACCCTACCATAGATCCCAACACTTCGTAGGTTCGGTAACTCATAGACATGAACGAAACCCTTTGTTCAATGACCGATAGCGGAATTGTGGACGTCCATATCTATCCCTATGAGCGGAGGAATGAAATTCAAGTGAACCTTTGGTTATCATGTGATGTTCCCTTTATTCGTGATACTTCACAAAAGCAGGGATGCATCGTTATCCTCCTGAGTCATCGCATGCTCATTATACCGTTAACCTCGTTACCGGTTTTATTCTTCTTTCTCGTTATTGTGTTTCGGCATCCCCATGACGTAGTCACCTATGTCTGGCCAGACGATGACGGATGTCGTCACACCGAGAGGGCACTAAAAATATCTCTCCATCGTCGAAGGAGCAAATCTCCCTTGTCAAATTTTTCGATGAACCTGTAACTTGTCGTTATGATAACCGTGTTACAAGTCACGTTTGAGCAACCACAAAGTCCACCGTACGGTAATAATGACTACGGTACTCTCATGGTGTAAGCATAAAAATCACATGTTAACACTCCGTGTTATTACAATTCATTACACATGATATTATCTCAATTCATATAAAACAAGTTTGGGTCGATTCAATATGATTGTTCTTCCAATGTCATAAAATGTTGTTTTAGAACTATCCTTACACGTAACAATACCCAAAGAGCCGGAAAACGTGATCACCAATAACACTTGAGCTAGTCTTAGAGGTGAGACTAGGAACCTTTATTTTATCCATTTATCATTTCACACGTGCATATGAAATTTCCACTGAACCGCATATTTCAGGATCATAGAAGTTATAGCATGAAATATAGACACTTATTTATGAATATGGAAATATAATAATACAATATTATTGCCTCTAGGGCAAATTTCCAACAGCCACGAGGACGACAACGAGCTGCATCTCGGAGGAGTCCCCGATGTTACAACCGACAAGGCGGCAAGCTGGAACCAGCACGATGACGAGCTAGAAATGATGGCGGCAAATGCTACAATCCACATATAGTGAGCTGGAACGGGAGCCCCGATGTTGCAACCATCACGACGGTGTGCCGGAACTGAATGCAACCAGACGCGGCGAGCAAGCAACCGTGGTGGGGCGACGATGTCAAGCATCGGCGAGCGATGCTTCAACCGGTGGAATTTCGGCCATGAGCGCGCTGGGTAGTAATATTTTTGCAAGCGGAACGACGCTCTGGTGATGCCGGGCTATGCACGGGAGGTTGGGGAACACCTGCTTCATGTTGACTCTTTTTGTTACGGGGGACCACTGATCCAACGGTCGTTACACACTCAATCATGTGGATGTGGTGCAACCGACTAAATTTTTGGCTGCTGACTGGCGCCTAGCGTCGGCCCATGTATGGGGCGGGACACACCCTGCTTTTTTCATTTATTTTTTAACTTCTTTTTTTGTTTAAAATAATTCAGCTCTTTAAGAAAGTTCAAAACCTGAAAAAACTTGTGTATTTCAAAAAAAATGTTTCAAGAATTCCTAAAATGTTCATGAATTCAAAAATATTCATCATTTTTAAAAATGTTCAGGAAATCATTTAACATCGTGGATACGAAAAATGTTTGAAATTTCAAAAAAAATGTATAGAAAAACAAAAATGTTCATGATTTTAAAAGGAGTTCACGTATTAAAAAAAGGTCATGAATTAGGAAAACCATGAATTAAAAATTGTTCACAAATTTTTCAATACTGTTCACAAATTTCAAAAATATTCGTGAATTTCAAAAGTTCTTCCCAAGGTTCAATAACTATATTATTAAGTCTAAAACGGTTAGCCGATTCAACAAATGTTCATGAATTTCAAAGTTGTTCCCGAAATAAAAAAAATGTCAGTTGAAAATTAATCAAATAAAAAATATTCACAACTTTGAAAAATATATTCATAATTTCAAAGAATGTTTTGAATTTAAAAAAATCATTATTTCAAAAATTATTTACAATTTTAGTGTTTGCGAATTTATAAATGATGTTGGCGAATAAAAAATAATCATGATTTCACGAAAAGTTCATGATTTCAAAAACATAATCAAGGTTTGAAGCAATGTTCATAATTTCAAAAAAATCATGAATTTTAAAGATGCCGCAAAAATTGGAAAAGGGAATAAAAAAGAAAAGGGGGAGAAAAGAGGAAAATTAAATCAAAAGAACAAAACATGAAAAAAAAGAAAACCAACAAAGAAAGAAAATTAAAAAAGAAAGGGAAGAATGAAAATGAAAAAATATCCAAAGAAAACATGCACACACACACAAAGCGGTTCATTGGACGCCCAAAAGTATGCAACGGGGAGCGGTGTTTGAGCGTTTGGTCGCTATCTTGCGAGGCAATAGGCCGCTACGCTAAAGGGCGCATGTGATTGGCCTAGCATAGACCTGGGCATGGACAGCCCAGCCCAAAAGCCCGACATCTGGACCGGGCTCGGGTTTAGCTTTCCCGCCTGAAGGCCAGCATAAAAGCTCGAAAATAAGCCCGGACATGGCATAAATCATTATTTTATTAGAAATATAGGTACAATATATATTTTAAGTACCCAAAAATCATTATTTTAATAAAAAAAGTGCACGATTCTTGTATTCTGGGCCGGGCTAGGCCGGGCTCGAGCTTGTGATTCTGAGGTCGGAACCAAGCCCTACCCGGAGAATGCCTAGGTTTAGCCTAGCGACATCAGTCATCATGCTAATGTCACTTATATTTTTTTCTCCTCTTTTTTTATTTTCATCTTATCTTATATGCATATACGATTATTTTAAAAACATAAATTTAGTTAAGAAATTTAAACCACGAATTTGAAAAAATGTTAACATAGTATACAATTTGTTTGCTCGGTTCTTAGAAGATGTGAATAATTTTTTTTAAAAATATTCGTGACAATGGAAAAATGTTGCTTTGTTTCAAAAAATATATGCCCAATTTTTTGAAATTGTTTATTCAATGTAAAATAAATAGATTAGAAATAGCCTTGGATTTGCTGATCCAACTGAAATAGCAGCCTTTGGTTTGTTGATTACTACTGTATACTCACTCCGTTCTCAAATATTTGTCTTTCGAGACATTTCAAATGCACTACAAATACGGATGTATGTAGACATATCTTAGAGTGTAGATTCATTCAATTTGATTTGTATATAGTCCCTTGTTGAAATCCCTAAAAGGACAAATACGGAGTAGTATTTAGGAACGGAGGGATAGCGCCAACAACGTCAAAAAAAACGCGCCAGCTGTTGTTTCGGAAAGCATCGGATTGGATTTGGATTTAAAGGGGACGACGCACCAGCGGGTTCGCAACCCTAGTTTTCGATCTGATCTTTCCCCGATCTTCGCCGCCCATCTTCCCAACTTCCCCACATCTCGCGCACTCCGGCGAACATGGCAGCGATCATGGTGGCGCGCGGGCAGGGGCTGGAGCAAGATTTCGATTTCTTCGTGGTGGTCGACTTTGAGGCAACGCGCGGATCTTCCCCCAGGAAATCATTAAGTTCCCCGCCGTGCTCGTCGACAGCGCCACCGGCCGCATCGAGTCCGTCTTTTGCAGGTACGTTCGTCCAAAACATCACCCTGTGCTGATCCAGTTTTGCAGGGAACTCACTGGCATCCAGCAGAAGGACGTCGACGGCGGCGTGGATCTCGGCGAGGCGCTCTGGCTGCACGACACTTGGTTGAAGGCGGCGACGGCGGGGGCAGGGAACAAGAGACGCGTCCGCCTGGCCGTCGTGACATGGGGGACTGGGACTGCCGCACCATGCTGGAGTTCGAATGCCGCTTCAAGGGCATCGAGAAGCCCTCCTACTTCGATGAGACTCCCCTTCCAGGCGGCACTCGGTGGCGGAGGGCGGGTCAACCTGCAGGATGCGGTCCGGGCGGCGGGGCTGGACTGGGAGGGCCGCCTGCACTGCGGGCTGGACGACGCCCGCTACACTGCGCGGCTGCTTGTTGAGCTCATGGGGCGTGGGGTCAAGATCAACATCACCGGCTCGCTGGCGCCGCCGCCACCGATGCAGAAGCAGCCGGCTCGCACAAGCCTTTGCGGTGGCTCACCGGCGCTGGCGTCGGCACTGTCGCCGATCCAGCAGCAGCCGCCTCGCACAGGCCCTTTCGGTGGCTCGTTTGCGCTGGTGCCGGCGCCGATCCAACAGAAGGAGCAGCCGCCGCAGCCACACATAATCAACCCCTGCGGTGGCTCCACTGCGCCGTGCTTCTGGTACTGCGGCGTGGCGAGCAGAGGAGGCATGGAGCCAGGGCCGATGCAGTCTGGATGCGGCAACTGGACGCCGGGTGAATAGCTCCCATGCGACGTCGTTGGTGTGAACTGTCTCTCATGCGACGTCGTTGGCTGTAATAGCTTGCATGCGACATCTTCGTTGGAAAAAATAGCTCCCATGCGACACACCATTTACGCGGCTAGTTGGCTGTCCGTTAGGCTGAGATTTGGTTAGGACACTGGGGGTTATGTGCTCTGACTGGTGGGGTCCACCTATGGCCACGTAGTCAAGAGTCAACCGTCCACGACTCGACCGGTGACTGTGTGACCGTGCTCGACTCGCCCGTGCTGGACTGGGCGAGCGGCGCCGCCGTAAGCATCTTCTCCGGCAGTGGTTTCTTCTCCGCGGTGGTGGAGCGCATTTCTCGGCAGCGGCAGAGCTATTGCGAGGTGAGCCCGAAACCCTAGTCCCACTCCCCAGAATTTTGGGGGATCTGTGGCCTCATGCTGCCCTCTGTTTCTTGGCGATTTAGAATCGGGCTCCATTGGATCCGGGGGTTGTTTCTTCTCCGCGGCCCGGTGGTGGAGCGCCTATCCCTGCAGCGGCTATTGCGAGTGAGTATTTTCCAAACACTACTCCCATTCCACTGAATTTTGAATAAATCTGTGGCCTCATGCTGCCCCTGTTGCTTGATTGGATAGGAGATGGAGCGAGGGCTAGATGAGATGGAGCGAGGAGACGGGCTGCCCCGAGGAGACAGTGCTTCAAATCGGTAATGCCACCCTCTTTTCTTGGCGATTTAGAATCGAACTCTATTTGGTAGTGACTGCCGCCGCTGCCTGCCATTGACAAAACAGGGGAGGTTCAGGTTCTGCCACCACATTCGCAATTATAGTGGAATTTTTTCCCTGTAAAGCCAAGCTCAGTGATGGCAGTGTCCAAGACATTGATAGAGATACCACCGTGAGGTTGGATGTCGATTTTGCAGATGTTGATCCCCAGGAATTGGAGATCATGAAGGAGAAGGCCGTGGGCAATTTGGTGGAGAGAATTGGGGAGAGTATTGTTTGGGGTCCAGAACAAGAGGTATCTCTGCAACGTTTCGATAACTATAATGGTGAATATGTGAGAATTGAAGATGGAGAATCCATGGTTGCTGAAATTGATCAGCAAGGAGGATGGGCAAGCAAACAAGTAACAGTTTATGCAGAGCTAATTGATCTGCAAACTCATTCCAGAGTTGGTTATGTGCCATCAAAGATGGCTGCACAGATGGAAGATGATGAGTGGGTTTCACAAAAGAAGATGTTGGCATTGTTGACTGAACCGACTATAGTAGCTGAAGATACTGGGATTGATGCAGATGGAGAGGAGGGAACCCATGGTGCTAGGAAGGTTGTTGTTGACTGGAATGTAGTAGAGTTGAATGAAAAAACAGATTTGGTCATTACACCAATATCTGACATTGATATGGCCGAAATGTTTGGCATTCAAGTTGATGACAAAGATAAGGAGAAGGATGACAGTTCTTTGCCAGCTGAAGGTAACACAGGCCCTAGAAATGCAAATGAGGATGAAGAACACCTGATGAGAGAGGCTGCAGATGATGTGGATGATGCAGATGATAATGAGCTGGTTTGTTTGTATGACAAAGAGAACCCAGTTATTGAGGTGGGAAAGTTGTGGCCAAGCATGAAGGAGTTTAGGATGTCTTTCAGGACCTATGCAGTGAAAAAAGAGTTTGATGCCAAGACTATGTGGACTGATCGAAAGAAATTTTATGCTCGGTGCAAAGGTTATGATGGTGGTGGCAATCCTTGCAAATGGTACTTGTCTACCAGACTACAACCTGATGGAAGTACATGTATGACCACTTCACAGAGAGTTTCAAAGATGACATCACAACTTTGGGTTATAGAGAAGATTACTCCTATTTTAGCCAAGACTCCAAACACTACTGCAAAGAGGCTTAAAGTTGACTTGGAGAAGTTGTACCCCATCCAGCTGCAATATACCACAGTGTGGAAAGCAAAACAAAGGGCCATGAAATCATTGTATGGTGACTGGGCAACCACATTTAGGATGTTGTATAGTTTTAAAGCAGAGGTGGAGAAGAGGTCACCTGGGAGTGTAGTGGAGATAGATACAGAGGTAACAGAGGATGGCAAGGTTTATTCAGCAAGTTTTTATGTGTTTGAAGCCTTGCATAGATGGATTCAAAGCAGGTTGTCGTCCATATTTGAGCATAGACTCACCTTTTTTGACTGGAAAGTGGAATGGTCAGTTGGCTGCATGCAATGCTCTAGATGGACACAACTGGATGTTCCCAATTGCAATAGGAATGTTTCAATCAGAGACAGAGGCATCATGGATATGGTTCATGATGCAACTGAAAAGATGCATAGGGCCAGTTTCTCCTTTGGCCATCCACACAGATGCATGTAAAGGGTTGGAAAATGCAGTAAAAATTGTTTTCCCCCATGCTGAGCAGAGGGAGTGCTTTGGACATATGTGGATGAATCTGATAAAAAAATTCAAAGGAGATGAATTTGGGCGCATGTGGCTAGCAGCAAGATCCTACACCAGACAGACACATTCCTATCACCTTGGTAAGATATTGGCATCATGTAGTGATAATGAATTTGCTTCATGGTTGAACACCCACCATTCTCTGTTGTGGTATAGATCAGGTTTTAATACTGCCATAAAATGTGATCAATAACAACTTGGAAGAAAGTTTTAACAACAAAGTGAAGCATTTGAAAGACTTGCCTGTGCATGACATGGTGGACCAAATAAGAATCATGATCATGCGTTTGTGGGAGTTGAGAGGAAAAATTGCTAATATTTTGGAAGGGGACAAGCTTCCAGCAGTGGTACAACAGGTGGTCAACAGGAGTAGAAATCTTTCACATCTATCTGTTGAGAAATCTTCCTTGTGGGGTGCTGAAGTTAGAGATACAAAGAGTGGCAAGAGGCATGTGGTAAATACTGAGTTGCATGAGTGCACTTGCCAAGAGTGGCAACACACTGGAAAACCATGTGAGCATTCCATACTTTTTTTGGCATCTAAACCCAGGTTAAATATGCACCCATATTTGCATGAGTATTATTCAGTACAAAAATTCAAAGTTGCATATGCAAGTCCAATTCCTGCACTGACTGACCAACCTCAGTGGCCTGAGGTGGAAATAGAATTTACCTTGTGTCCCCCTGTCACTAGAAGAAAGGCTGGGAGGCCTAAACAGAGCAGATTCAAAGCTTGGTTCGAGAAAGGTGGTTGTAGTAAGAAGGGGAAAAAGGAAAAGGAAAAGAATGATAAGCCCAAAAGGGCTCAAAAAGGTAACAAAAATAGGTGCAAGTTGTGTGAGGTACTTGGGCATAGAATTGGTTCATCCAAGTGCATCTACACTCCTCAGAGGCCAAAGTATGTTTATGTTACTGTTTTTGCAAGTTTTTGATTTTGCTACTTGTTCTAGTATCTAACCAAGTCAAATGCTTTATTTTTTAGGAGGAAGCGTGCAGAAAAAGCCCCACCGCTTGTTGTTGAACAATGCTGGCCAGTGAAAAAAGCAAGACTCAGTGGCTATAGAAGGAAGAGCACTAAGCAGATAATGTTTGGTGACAAAGATATGGAGCTAACTGAAACTGTTACTGCTGAACATGAGCTAAGTGTTTGTGTTTTGGACGATGTGATGCATACTGAATCTGTTTTGCAGACGCTAGGGCAATCTGAAACTGTTGCAGATGAAGCAACTGTTGTGCTGCCATTCGAATCTGCTTTGACAACTGTGTTGCCATGTTTGGAGGTTGTGCTGCCAAGTGTTGAGTTGCAAACTGAAGTAGTTGAACAATGTGTGCCATCTACTCAATCTGCAGAAGTTCAAACTGAAGAAGTGAGACATGGTCAGGTGCAAAAGTTGAGGGGGCCAAAAAGCAAGAGCATCAGCATCAACAAACTATGCACCGTGGAACCAAACGGTGGAAAAAAGCAGAAGAAATCGAGTGGTAGAAAGAAGCAAAAGAAATAGAGTCGAAAACATTCAAATTTGATGTGAAAACTTAAGTTTGTTGTCATTTGATGTGAAAACTTATGTTCTTTCATGTGATAACTTATGTGCTATGATGTTGATTTGACTTGAAATAAAATTTAAATTTGAACCGATATTCAAATTTGAACCTATCTTCAATATTTTTTGAGTTCATTTGTTTGTTCTGTGATGTTGCATCGTTTTATGTACTACTATGCACTTTAGTTCATAAATCCAACCCTTTTTGTGAATTCCAACTCATAGTCACGGACAATGTTGTCCAAACAGGCTCCAAAGTAAGGGAAAACGGCCCCATTTCTAAGCAAGTTTTTTTCGACCTTCTCAAAATCACCCAAAAAAGATTTTCTTAGCTTATATTATACCTATATAGGATCAATACGAAGTCTCACCTTTTTTTGAATAAGTATTCATATTATTTAATTTATTTTTGAAAAAACACCCTTTAATACAAAGTTAGCAATAAAACAAGTTTAAAAATTTTAAATGCAAAAATAACTTCAGATCCTCCTTAGTCACTCTAAAATGAAGCTAAGGTGATGTTTTTGATTTTTTTGCATTTTCAAAACCTCAAACCTTCTTCTCACTCCTGTGAACTCCATGCAACCTCAGTCGAGATAGTCCAATTTGTGAAGGTTTTTTCAAGCAAAGATCATTAGATCAATTTTATCATTTTATATCATAACTATGTAACATAAAAAGGCTATATGCGCAGGTTTTTCATTTTTTAGATTTTTTTTAATTAGTTATACACATTTGAATGTTCGGTCAAACCTTTCAAAACCCCGTTGACTGCCTCCAAACCCCATGTAACCCTAGCGCCAAATGTCCACCGTCGATCTAACCCTAATGCCAAACTGCGACCGTCGGATAGGCCTTCTAGAAGGATTCCGTGGGGGCGATCCGTGGGCTCCAATCTGATTGGCCACCGTTTTTTCTCTCTGACGAACAGATAACGTTGAGCGGGGGATCATCTAAGTGACCGTTGGGCCGAGCGGATCGGGCCCGGCAGAGCTTGGCGTGCGTGCGCACGGCCGTCGAGAGGGGGATGGGCTGCATGCGAGAGGGTCAATGACATGTGGGCCATCCCTGTCCCATGCATGCCATGCAACGTCGCAGCCTAGCTATTCTTTGCTCGTGAACACCTAGCCCGCCATTGCATGCACGCATCGACGCAGTAAAGCACGGCAGGGGCGCAGCGTATAGGTACGTCGCATCTAAGCTATTTTAACAAATGCATGTTTGAACGAGACGGACGCGTCGGTGGTGCAGCTCCTTTTTCAGTGTCACACGCGGATGAACGAGCCTGTTTCCCACGCGGCGTCACCGCCGATGCAAGTGCACGAAATGATGCAACTCGCCTGTGCTGCCCGTGCCTCTTTGGATGCTCTGGCCGCCGTTTTTTGAATTAATGCACGCAATTACTTATGCCAGTGCGAACGGAGAAGAGAAAACGATCCAGAAGGCACCGTGTACACATTGACCACAGCTGCAACGCGGCTATAAAAGGGCACCATTTCCTCATCCTCTCACACTCATCTCTCAAGCCTCCTCCCCTTCTTCTTTTCGAGCCAAATCCACCACTCGAGCCACCATGCAGTTCAACGGCCCTACCTACCGTCGCCCTCGCACCGTGCCGGAGAGGCAGTACCCGGCCGGAGTCGTCGTTGAGAATAGCCTGAGGGTGTGGGCCATCTCTAGGTGGAGGGGCCCTAGAGAGTTGGCTCGCTTCTTCCTCCAAGCCGGCTACCGCCACCTCCCTCCGGGCACTCCGCCCATGTTCCACCTCCACGAGCAGTACGATGGCAACGCCAACAGCCTCGTCATCGGCCTCCACGTCACCTTCACCAACCCCTACGACGCTCACCACCTCCTCGGCCAGGTGTTCTGGTTTGGATGCGAGTTTATCGCGTTCACGACCTACAACATCTTCACCAACTTCCACCACATCTTCCCTCACCCCAACGGCATGCACAGCCTCCCCTACCAGATGCGGGAGAACGACGAGTGAGGGGCCCAAGGAGGAGGGGCCAAGGAGTGGCAAGGAGGAGGGGCCAAGGAGTTGTTCAAGTGCGAGTCTTCTATCTATCTAGTTTGTGTTTGTGTTTGTGTTGGTTCGGGTGTGTGTGCCCGTGTCTTCTATATATCTAGTTTTAATTATTTTACTTTCATGTTTTATGAACTATATGTAGTGGGGCGATGCCCCTCTATATGTTCTATCTATCTATGCTACTAGGGTACCCGATGCCCCTCTATCTATCTATATGTTTTTTCGGTCCTAAAGTTTCTCCATTGCATTTTATTTATGTGGCCATGTGTACTAAAAAATGCACTAAAACATGATCCAATCATAGAAGTTATTGTTAGCATGTGTCTAGTTAATTATCTTCCTTTTATGTTTTATGCACTATATGCAATAAAAATGGCGCTTCGTTGAAATAAACTAGAACCAAACAAATGCAACTTTTTTGGTTCACAAAGACTACAAGTTAGACTGCTAACTAGAACCAACCTTTTGTTTTAGCCGAAACAACACGGGACCCTACAATCGGACATGATAGCTTATGCATAAAAATAGCTCAAATAATTATCAGATGAGTTATCTAAAAAAAGGTGAAGGCAGGAAACTTAAAATTTGTAAAATAACCTAAAGCCGAAAAAATATATTGATGTCAATGACCGTGTGCACTTTTTTTGCACTAGCTACACTTCTTTTATCAACGGGCCTGGGTATGTTCTGTTCGGCCCGGGCCCTGCGTAACTTCTATATGGGCCTGGCCTTTTCGGGCAACTGTGGGACGATTTTTTTTTCTTTTCCTCCCTCTACCACTGAAACTGAAACTGATGACTAATTGAAGAACTGAAAAAACAAAACAGAGTGAAGAAGACATGCCGAATTCGTACAGCGCAACACTTTTATTCAAATGTACATATCATTACGATTACAAATGATGCCCAATCTATTCACTTACGACTAATTATCATCACATAAACAAATGTGAGACCAATTACACAAACATAAAAAAGTGCGGCCATCAGCCCCATCAAATTGCCCTGCTTCTGCAATTCGATGAGTTTCTTCATCTGCTTGTTCAGCTTCTTCAGCTCTCCCGTCACTTCTTCAGCACCAATGGAAGGGCGGGCGCCCCCGATGGAATTGCCAGATCCAGGGGCCCCGGATCCAGATGCGCCCAATCCAAACTTGCCCAACTTCTCCGCCTCCAACGGTAAATCGAGCTCCCCTGATGCACCCTCCAGTTGAATCCGCTCTATGTACTCATCAAGCCATTCAAAATGGGTGCATTGCTTCAATTTCTGAAATCGGAAAGATGAACCCTAAATCCCAAATCCGATGGGGAAAAAGGGAAAAATGGGCAAATATGAAATTGGGAGACAAAAACCAAAATTGGCATATTGAGAAGTAAAATCTCACCTTTCCCTGCTCTGGTTTGCTCTCGCATTTCACGAATTCCCGCCCATGGTTGCCATTCTTGTCGGTCGTTGTGACTAGCCGCTTCAGGGGTGCGATACGTGGGCATGCAGGGCATCTTGTCATGGGCACTGCGCCATAGTGTGGCCATGAGCGGCGGGAGGCTGAAGCGGAGCTCGACATTGCTAGGTCGCGGCCCGGAACGGCATTGTTGCGCGTCGTCGCCGGAGAAAAAGAACAACAACGGTCGGGGAGGGGGAAGGGGGAGGATGGGCTCGGGTGCTGCACGGCTCGGGGCACGGCTCGGTGTCCTCTTGTACCAATGCTGACCTGGATAAGTTAGTGGGTCCCACGCTGTGGGTCCCGCTCACCTGACCAATGCTGAGTTGGATAAGTTAGTGGGTCCCATGCTGTGGGTCCCGCTCACCTGATTCGAGTTTTAAACATGTGTCTTTGGATTAGGCAGCAGTGTCGCATGGGAGCTATTTTTTCCAACGAAGATGTCGCATGAGAAAGATTACAACCAACTACGTCGCATGAGAGACAATTCACACCAACGACGTCGCATGGGAGCTATTCACCCCTGGACGCCGGCCATGGGACCCTACTTCCTGTGGAGCAACTGAACCCAGTGTCGCTCAGCTGCTAGTGTTGATCGTCCTAGCCATCAGAATCTGTCTAGTCTAGGTGTAAATTTGGTCATTGAAATCGAACTTGACCAATAGGGCTATTCTTGATGTAATCGGTGTCTGAATTAGTATTATCAATAGAAATTTCGTTTTAGTTATGTTCCTTCTCCACGAATTTCTGAGACAACAGAAAATTCAGATCAGGAAAAACAACCAACTGTGGATTTCTGAGATAAGAGCACAAATGCCACATCATATTGGAAAAAACAACCTTACATCCAAAATAATTTCCTTGAACACAAATGCCTCAACTATACTCCCAGTCTATCAGTTATTGTTCGCTGAAATCAAAAGTGACCAATGGGGCTATTCTTGATGTAATTGGTGTCTGAATTATTAGTATCAATACAAATTTCCTTTTAAATACTAGTAACAATAGAAGATTTGTTTTGCCTTCTCTGTTGATTTCTTCAGTGCCGAGCAACAGGCCAATGATTGACTTGTGAGTGACATTAATAAATTTCTGACGAAGGCCACAATTCCAATCGACATTGCAAATGGGAAAGTCGTCCTCCGATGAAGCCCCCCGCTCCGCCGAGGGGCTGCTCGCCGGATGGGGCATCCATCACGTTGGCTAAAGACATGGCGGCAACGACCGACGCCATGAGGTATGGTCTCTCTCCAAGGCACATTCGTCAGCACCAAACAAGACAATGTTGACAACTTGCCATCTTGCCGCATATCACCATCATATAGGCAACCTTATATCAAGATTGAAAAATAAAACAGCCAACTGTAGATTTCTGAGATAAGAGCTAATTCAAATCATTTGCTCCAACACAAATGCCAACGGTTGTCAAGCTCTTACATAAACTCCATACATTATCAGTCACAAAATGAAAACTTGGTCACAAGCACACTACAACCGTTGTTGCTGGCCAATCAAGTCTCCCCTCTGCAGCAGCAGGTAGCATCACAGCCAAACACAAAGGAAGGACTAACCAGTAACCATTGAGTCGGTTACAAGGTGCTCAAAGACTAGCAAAATCTACTACCTAGCCCTTGGTTTCTACTGCAAGGGCTATATCAACCACCTAGAGAAGTTGTTGCAGACCACCTGAAGTGCGCCTTCAGGCCAATAAAACCAAGGTTGATGTTAGCATCACACCAGCTGATGTGAATGTGCATAGGAATTTCACTTTGTTGTGCTGATGTGTTTCCTGATCATGTTCAAGGTCTCCATAACCTGTGAAAGCGAGACTACAATAAGTACCCGACAGAAACATCAGAATCATAATTTGTAAGGGTGCAAGAAAACCATGTTGTCCCAATGGATGCCAGCAATTCCTACCACACTAGCATGATATGAAGCAATAGGTAATCCTAGACGAGAAAAATCCACTTTACAACCCTCAGCTTGCCACTCGGCTTAGGACTGAGAACCCAAAACCGGTTACCCCACCCTTAACTTGCCACTAGGTTCAGAAATCAACCCCCTTTTTGGTTTTGACTGCGTTGACTGTTGAGTCAGCCTGTTGGACCCAACCAAAAAATAAAAGCTCTCTCTGCCACCTGCTGGAGCCTGGCTGCCGACTTGCAGTGGACATGCACCGTGGGTGCAGCCAGCACAGGAGCAAGGAGCCAGTGCCAGCAGCCGCTCCAGCTCCTTTGCCATGAAAAGGTTAGCTTGATGCGGCGAGCAAGTGCCTGACGGGGAGCGAGGCGTTGACGACAGTGTGAACCCAGCTGGGCGAGCAGGGTGCAGGTCTTGTCGCAGGCACCAGGTGCACGCCTGCTAGGTTGGTCGGCTCTGACAAGCTCCGCCGCCCCACGATCTCATTCTACGACCACACCCGCTCCTTTGTCTATGTCCTTTCCTTTCTTATGGATGTCGATGCACCCTTGCGAGCCATCGTCCCCCATCCTTTCACCCCCCCTCCCCGCGGCTTTCGTCGGCGCACAACCTGCTCCTCCACATGCCGCGCAACCCATTTCCTCCTCATGCTTCCCACTAATGCCGACCGCACCCTTCTCCTCCAACTCTGGCGGAAATCGCCGCTGCATTTGCCGATGACCGTGTCAAGCCTACGGTGAATCCCGGATCAATTCCCCACGCCTAGAGCTTCCTCTCCACCCGACTCGGCTGCTCCCCCTTCAATTGCAGATTGGAGGCCTCCCCGTGAGCGCAACGTCGACATGGCCGGTAGCTGTTGTCGCCGGCAAGAGAGAATAGAGAGATATTTATTTTTCTTTGCTTTTGGGTGGGTCTCACATGTAAGGAGGGTTCAATGTGGTCAAACCCAACCAAAACCGACCAACATGGTTAAAACCGAGTTGGGGGGGGGGCAGGGTGTGGGACAACCGTTTTCAAGTACAGGGTTGAATCCTAAACCGGGTGGAAAGTTGAGGGTTGTAATGTGGACTTTTCTCATCCTAGACATGTCCTCAAGTTGCACGCAAAGAGCAAATTCCTTAATTGTAGGACCTTGAGAAGAGGTGTCTAGAGGGGGGGGTGATTAGACACTTAGTACCAAAGTTGCAGTTTTTAAGTTTCCCTAAGTTTAAGTGGAGTTTAGGCGCAAGTTTAACATTCACAATACATATCAATCAAGCATGCAAAGAGTATATGAGCAGCGGAAAGTAAAGCATGCAACTTGCAAGAATGTAAAGGGAAGGGTTTGGAGGATTCAAACGCAATTGGAGACACGGATGTTTTTGGCGTGGTTCCGATAGGTGGTGCTATCGTACATCCACGTTGATGGAGACTTCAACCCACGAAGGCTAACGGTTGCGCGAGTCCATAGAGGGCTCCACCCACGAAGGGTCCACAAAGAAGCAACCTTGTCTATCCCACCATGGCCGTCGCCCACGAAGGACTTGCCTCACTAGCGGTAGATCTTCACGAAGTAGGCGATCTCCTTGCCCTTACAAACTCCTTGGTTCAACTCCACAATCTTGTCGGAGGCTCCCAAGTGACACCTAGCCAATCTAGGAGACACCACTCTCCAAGAAGTAACAAATGGTGCGTTGATGATGAACTCCTTGCTCTTGTGCTTCAAATGATAGTCTCCCCAACACTCAACTCTCTCTCATAGGTTTTGGATCTGGTGGAAAGAAGATTTGAGTGGAAAGCAACTTGGGGAAGGCTATAGATCAAGATTCATATGGTAGGAGTGGAATGTCTTGGCCTCAACACATGAGTAGGTAGTTCTCTCTCAGAAAATGTATGCTAGAAGTGTAGGTTCAGTCTGATGGCTCTCTCCACGAATGAAGAGGAGGTGGAGGGGTACATATAGGCTCCACACAAAATCTAACCGTTACACACAATCTACCAAACTCGGTGGGACCAAATCGTTGTACTCGGTCAGGCCGATTTAGCAAATAATGTGACCGTTAGGTTTTTCGGTGGGACCAATATGCAACTCGGTAGGACTGATTCAGTTAGGGTTAGGGCATAACGTAATCTCGGTAAGACCGATTACACAAACTCGGTGAGACCGGTTTTGGTAATAAGCTTTCCAGAGAGTTGGTCAGGCAAACTCGGTTTGACCGATTACACAAACTCGGTGGGACCGATTTTGGTAATGAGTCAACTAGGAAGTTTGCATTGTAATCTCGGTAGTACCGATTGCTCAAACTCGGTGAGACCGATTTTGATAATGGGCATATACAGAGAGATTACAATCCCATCTCGGTGAGACCGAGATCCCTATCGGTGAGACCAATTTGCCTAGGGTTTGTGGCAGTGGCTATGACATTCAAACTCGATGGCGCCGGGTAGAAAGAATCAGTGGGGCCGAGTTTGACTTTAGGTTTTAGGACATATGTGTGGAAGTGGGAAAGTAGTTGAGGGTTTTGGAGCATATCACTAAGCACTGTGGAGCAAGAAACTCATTAAGCAACACCTCATCCCTTCTTGATAGTATTGGCTTTTCCTATAGACTCAATGTGAGCTTGGATCACTAAAATGTAAAATGAGGAGTCTTGAGCTTGAAGCTTGAGCCAATCCTTTGTCCTTAGCATCTTGAAGGAGTTCCCACATCCTTTAGTCCATGCCACTCCATTGTTGAACTTATCTAAAACATGCTAGATAAAAGTGTTAGTCCAACAAGAGATATGTTGACATTAATTACCAAAACCACCTAGGGAGCACTTGTGCTTTCAATCTCCCCCTTTTTGGTAATTGATGACAACATACATCAAAGCTTTAGGTAAAGATATAAAGAGTAGCAAGTAAAGCTTTCGAAAGACATGTAACAAGCATAGGCTCCCCCTACATGTATGCAATCATGTAAATATGGAATATAGAAGCATGTGAGAGCATAACCATGATGGAGTAGGCAATGTTTTACATGTATCTTGGTCATATGCATCAGAGCAAAGGATATTAAGGAAAATACCTTCATGCCCATGAGTCCTTCTTGCAAACAGTATGTACATTAGCAAGAATTCCTCATACACATGATTGTGATGCATATACTTACCTTGTAGTCTTGAGTTGGCTTGGGATGGAATGAACCTGCATAAACAAGGTTAGATAACACAGATGCATCTACTAGCCAGAGCAAATAGAAGAAACCACAAGAATACGAAGACTGGGATGACATGTAGAGAGTGAGTACTAAGTACCACATTGGATTAGACATGTCCCCAAGAGTAAAGATATGCAGTGAATTTAAATGATTTCTTTCCCTTAGATGTCTTTCTCCCCCTGAATCTAGCATGGGATACTGGGATAAGATAGGGAATAGAAAATCAGAGCTGAAAGATATGAATGATGAACAGAGCTAATGCAAGCTAATGCAAATAAGCCCAAAAGATCATATGAACATGTCTCTCCCCTCAAGAAGACATGTGGCATCTCTCCTCTTGAACATCAAGCATCTGGGATCCTTGAGAAATACAACTTACTTAAGTATTCTCTCCCCCTGAAGATCTCTCTCCCCCCTGAGGATCTCTCTCCCCCTTGAGGATCTCTCTCTAAATGATAAGCTTTGATGTGATCTCCCTCTCCCCCTTTGACGTCAATTTCCAAGAAGGGCTTTCTGGAATCTATCGAGTGGGTTTGGTCCTTGAGACACAACACAAAGCAATGATAAAAATGTGATTCTTGTAGAGGACAAGATTCATTGAGTGGAGCTGGATCAGAAGAATCACAGAATAAGTGGCAAGCTGTTTTTCCTGTTGTGAAATCGGTGGCACCGAGTGGTATGCTTTGGTTGTACCGAAAGGATTCGGTCGGACCGAGAACAACAAATCGGTGAAACCGAGTTCATTGCAGAGAAAACACTTGTCACCTCACCTCACTAGACTAGTAAGATCTCACAAAGATTTGCAAGGAATTTACTGAAAGATATGCAATGAATTGGATGCAGAAAATACAGAGCAAACAGAAAGAAATCGAGATGAAGTTTTTTTTGAAAGGGGAAACAAATATGCATGAGACAAATGCAAAAACACAGAAAAGAACACAAGAGAACTTCATCTAGAGATGGTGGGCGACAAGGTCACCTATGTTAGAGTATATTGACTTAGGAGTCAAGTGAGATCACTTGATCATAGGTCATACTCATCGTTTAAGCTCAAAATGGGGTTGCCATTTTTCGTTTAATCATCTTGATGTATTCACATCTTATCGAGTTGCTTTAGCTCATGACTTGGAGTAAAGCTTCTCTAAGATGGAATAACATACCTTGGTTGGTGGTGTTGTCCATGTAGTTGAACTTGTGTGGGTTGCTCAAGGTTGATGTAGCTCATCAAGAGTTGGGAGCACCACTTGGAATTTGAGTACATCTACCTACATGGGTTAGTTCTTGCAAGGAAGGGCACTTGTGTATCCAAAATGACAATCATAAAGCTCAACATAGAAATTGTCAAAGGATATGTTTGAATGGTTTCGTGCTTCCTTGTCTTCATCCACCATAGTGTAGAGACTTGCTGATGTAGAGATTGCTCAAGATGTGAGTATATTACAATCTCATGGAGTTTGATTCCACCAAGTACCTACATGGGTTAGATAACATGCAAGATGCAAATATATCCAAGACATAAGATTTTCATCATGAGAGAAATATCAAGGAGTAGTCATAAGCTCATGTCTTGCATGTATCCAATGGAGTTTCTACTCCAAGTTTGAAGCATCAATGATGTTCAATTCTCCTCTTAACCTGCAAAACACTTTCTCATCAAGAGGTTTAGTGAATATATCCGCTAATTGCTTTTCGGTGCGAACATGCTTAAGATCAATGTCACCCTTAGCAACATGATCTCGAATAAAATGATGACGAACTTCAATATGCTTAGTTCGAGAATGTTGCACGGGATTATGACCAATTTTGATAGCACTTTCATTGTCACAAAGCAATGGAACATGTCTCACATATATCCCATAATCTTTAAGAGTTTGGGTCATCCAAAGTAATTGAGCACAACATGAACCAGCGTCAATGTATTTCGCTTTGGCGGTGGATAAGGATACCGAGTTTTGTTTCTTGGAGGACCAAGACACAAGAGATCTACCAAGAAATTGACTAGTACCCGAAGTGGACTTTCTATCAACCTTGTCTCCGGCATAGTCCGAGTTGGAATAGCCAACAAGATCGAAAGAGGCCCTCTTAGGATACCAAATGCCAAAATTTGGTGTATGGATTAAGTATCTCACTATCCTTTTCATGGCCTTAAGATGACATTCCTTAGGAGCAGCTTGATATCGTGCACACATGCACACACTTAGCATGATATCGGGACGTGAAGCACATAGATATAACAATGAACCAATCATAGAGCGATAAACCTTGTGATCAACCGGTTCACTATCTTTGGTCAAGTCAAGATGTCCACTAGTAGGCATGGGTGTAGACATACCTTTGAATTCTTGCATATTGATCTTCTTGAATAAGTCCTTGGTGTACTTCATTTGAGAAACAAAGGTACCTTCCTTACTTTGCTTGATTTGCAACCCAAGAAAGAATTTGAGTTCACTCATCATAGACATCTCAAACTTCTCCGACACTAGATTCCCAAACTTTTCACTAAAATGAGGGTTAGTTGAACCAAATATAATATCATCAACATAGATTTGGCACACAAATAGTTCTCCATTAACCCTTTTAGTAAAAAGAGTAGAATCAATTTTCCCAATTTCAAAGCCTTTTTCAATAAGGAACTTGGTCAAGTATTTATACTACGCTCACGGAGCTTGTTTAAGACCATAAAGAGCTTTGTGAAGTTTGTAAACATGATTGGGTTTCTTAGGATTGACAAAGCCGGGAGGTTGCTTAACATAAACTTCCTCCTCTATTTCACCATTTAGAAAAGCACTTTTAATGTCCATTTGGTACAAGGTGATAACATGATGATTAGCATAGGCAAGTAAGATGCGAATGGACTCAAGTCTAGCAACGGGAGCGTAAGTCTCACCATAGTCCATACCTTCGACTTGTGTGTAGCCTTGGGCGACGAGACGTGCTTTGTTGCGAACTACTTGTCCATCTTCATCTTGCTTGTTGCAAAATACCCATTTGGTACCGATGACGTTGTGGTTGTTGTCGGGCTTCTCAACCAATGTCCAAACTTGGTTCCTCTCAAAGTTATGTAGCTCTTCATGCATAGCATTTATCCAATCCAAATCTTCCAATGCTTCTTCGACCTTCATAGGTTCAATGCTAGAGATGAAAGAATAGTTTTCACAAAAGTTAGCTAAACGAGTTTTAGAGCGAGTGATTCTCCCGGTTTGAATGTCATTGTAGATTTGCTCGACGGGTTGATCTTTAGCAATTCTTGCTCGAACTCGTGAAAGCTTTTGCTTGGGTCTTCGTTGAACATCTTCATCATCATGTTCTTCTTCTTGGCCTTCTTCATTGTTGGCGTTGTCGTTCTCTTGTCGTGGTGGAGAAGGAGGTTGTTGACGTTCATCTTGATGCACTTCCTCGTTTTCTTCATCTTGGTGTGTCCCACTTGTGGATGCTTCCGTATCAACTCTTGGTTCACCTTGTCGTGAAGTAGAAGCTTCCACTTGGACGGACGAGGTACTCTCCTTCACCTTCGTTGGACGAACCTTGCCAATAGACAAGTCTTGGATTGCTTCCGAAGGATCTTTGTCTCCTACATCAATTGGCAATTGCTCTACTTGCGAGCCGTTAGATTCATCAAACTTCACATCTACCGTCTCTTCAACCGTTCGGGTGAAATTGTTGTAGACACAGTAAGTGTGAGAGTTTGAGCCATAACCTAGTAGGAAACCTTCATGAGTTTAGGAGCAAATTTAGAACGACGATGCTTATCAAGAATGTAGCACTTTGAGCCGAATACTCAAAAGTATCCAACTTGGGGTTTGTTACCAGTGAGGAGCTTGTATGCCGTCTTGCCGAGTAGCTTGTGAAGATACAAGCGATTTGTTGCATGACAAGCTATCTCAACCGCTTCTGCCCAAAAGTGCTTCGGTGTCTTGTACTCATCAAGCATCGTTCTCACCATTTTGATGAGCGTCCGGTTCTTCCTCTCAACAAATCCGTTTTGTTGAGGTGTGTACGTAGCCAAGAACTCGCGTGAAATCCCTTCTTCATCAAGAAAGGTGTCCACATTTGCATTCTTGAACTCCATTCCGTTGTCGCTGCGAACCTTCTTGATCTTCACTTCAAATTGATTTTGGGTCTTCCTAGCGAAGTTTTTGAAGATCTTTTGGACCTGCGATTTATCATCAAGAAAGAACACCCACGTAAATCTTGAAAAATCATCAACTATAACTAGACCAAAAGAATTTCCACCGAGACTCTTGTAAGAGTTGGGACCAAAAAGATCCATGTGAAGTAGCTCGAGTGGCCTCCTTGTGGTCATGATGTTCTTCACGGGATGCCTTCCTCCAACCTGTTTACCTGCCTGACAAGCGCTGCAAAGTCTATCCTTATCAAATATGACATCATTAACTCCAAGGATATGATTTCCCTTAATAAGCTTGTCAAGGTTTCACATACCAACATGACCTAGTCATCTATGCCATAACCAACCTTTTGAGGATTTAGCAATGAAGCAAGTTTTAGGTTGAGCCTTTTTAGTGAAATCAACAATGTATAGATCACCTCTACGCACACCGATAAAGACCATTTTATGATTATCTCAACGAAACACTTGGCAATCTACTTCAGTAAATAGGACATTGAAACCGAAATCAGCAAGTCTAGAAACTGAAAGTAAGTTGTATCCAAGAGATTCAACGAGCATGACATTTTGTATGGAGCTATCATGTGATATGGCCACCTTACCGAGGCCAACCACCTTACCCTTTGAGTTGTCACCGAAAGTGACATACTTTCGAGGACTATCATTATCAGCAAGCTCACGAAACATGTCTTTATCTCCGGTCATGTGATCGGTACATCCACTATCAAGAACGCATTCCTTTCCTCCTGACATATATCCCCGAAGATTTGCCATAAGACCAAAGTGTCGCATTGCATCATCAAGATCGAAGTCACTATCATCATCCTCATCATAGTATCCATGTTCAACATCGTCATGTGGTGGATCAAATCCTAGAGAGGGTGATTCGTTAGAGTGAGTTTGACAATGATCTTGCTTATGAATTTTTATAGCTTCGTAAATAATATCACTAATAATTCCAACATCTCCTTTGGCACGCATAAGGTTAGTAAGCTCAAATAGTCGATCACCAAACATAGGATCACTAGTATTCATTTTACTCAAGGCAATAGACTTATGAAGAATTTCATCAAGATTTTTCAAGGAATAATTTGGAAAGCGTTCCTCAAGAAATTTCCATATAGTGTAGGCACACTTAAGAGTAGGAAAACATCCAATCAAGTTTCTAGGCAATCCTCTAATGATAAGTTCGGCAGTTCTAAGATTCCTAATCAAGTCAATTGACTCATCATGGGTAGGATGCAAAGGATCAACATGAGGTGCACAAGGGCTAGCAATGTACTTGTTCAAATGATATTGATTGAAAATTACAAGCATCTCATTTTTCCACTCATGAAAATACTCTCCATCAAGAATAGGCACTCTATGTCTAAGACTCCCCAAAGTAGACTCATCCATCTTCCTCCAGTGGTGATTAAACCAAGACAATGGAGACCAATGCTCTGATACCACTTGTAGGACCTTGAGAAGAGGTGTCTAGAGGGGGGGTGATTAGACACTTAGTACCAAAGTTGCAGTTTATAAGTTTCCTTAAGTTTAAGTGGAGTTTAGGCACAAGTTTAACATTCACAATACATATCAACCAAGCATGCAAAGAGTATATGAGCAGCGGAAAGTAAAGCATGCAACTTGCAAGAATGTAAAGGGAAGGGTTTGGAGGATTCAAACGCAATTGGAGACATGGATGTTTTTGGCGTGGTTCCGATAGGTGGTGCTATCGTACATCCACGTTGATGGAGACTTCAACCCATGAAGGGAAACGGTTACGCGAGTCCACGGAGGGCTCCACCCACGAAGGGTCCACGAAGAAGCAACCTTGTCTATCCCACCATGGCTGTCGCCCACGAAGGACTTGCCTCACTAGCGGTTGATCTTCACGAAGTAGGAGATCTCCTTGCCCTTACAAACTCCTTGGTTCAACTCCACAATCTTGTCGGAGGCTCCCAAGTGACACCTAGCCAATCTAGGAGACACCACTCTTCAAGAAGTAACAAATGGTGTGTTGATGATGAACTCCTTGCTCTTGTGCTTCAAATGATAGTCTCCCAACACTCAACTCTCTCTCATAGGTTTTGGATTTGGTGGAAAGAAGATTTGAGTGGAAACAACTTGGGGAAGGCTACAGATCAAGATTCATATGGTAGGAGTGGAATATCTTGTCCTCAACACATGAGTAGGTAGTTCTCTCTCAGAAAATGTATGCTGGAAGTGTAGGTTTAGTCTGATGGCTCTCTCCACGAATGAAGAGGAGGTGGAGGGGTATATATAGCCTCCACACAAAATCTAACCGTTACACACAATCTACCAAACTCGGTGGTACCGAATCGTTGAACTCGGTCAGACCGATTTAGCAAATAATGTGACCGTTAGGTTTTTCGGTGGGACCGATATGCAACTCGGTAGGACCGATTCGGTTAGGGTTAGGGCATAACGTAATCTCGGTAAGACCGATTACACAAACTCGGTGAGACCGATTTTGGTAATAAGCTTTCCAGAGTGTTGGTCAGGCAAACTCGGTTTGACCGATTACACAAACTCGGTGGGATCAATTTTGGTAATGAGTCAACCAGGAAGTTTGCATTGTAATCTCGGTAGTACCGATTGCTCAAACTCGGTGAGACCGATTTTGATAATGGGCATATACAGAGAGATTACAATCCCATCTCGGTGAGACCGAGATCCCTATCGGTGAGACCGATTTGCCTAGGGTTTGTGGCAGTGGCTATGACATTCAAACTCGGTGGCGCCGGATAGAAAGAATCAATGGGGCCGAGTTTGACTTTAGGTTTTAGGACATATGTGTGGAAGTGGGTAAGTTGTTGAGGGTTTCGGAGCATATCACTAAGCACTGTGGAGCAAGAAACTCATTAAGCAACACCTCATCCCTTCTTGATAGTATTGGCTTTTCCTGTAGACTCAATGTGATCTTGGATCACTAAAATGTAAAATCAAGAGCCTTGAGCTTGAAGCTTGAGCCAATCCTTTGTCCTTAGCATCTTGAAGGAGTTCCCACATCCTTTAGTCCATGCCACTCCATTGTTGAACTTATCTGAAACATGCTAGATAGAAGTGTTAGTCCAACAAGAGATATGTTGACATTAATTACCAAAACCACCTAGGGAGCACTTGTGCTTTCATTAATGAAGAAACAAACCAGAAAATTTTGATTGGAATTTCTATTAACATCCATGTTATATGAATTCATGCTTTTAGCAAATTGTTTTGGTCAACGTCAAACAGAGATCGACTAATTATCAAGACTTACCCCAGAATTTTACTTTGTTGTGCTGATGTGTTTCCTGATCATGTTCAAGGTCTCCATAACCTGTGAAAGCAAGACTACAATAAGTACCCGACAGAAACATCAAAATTATAATTTGTAAGGGTGCAAGAAAATCATGCTGCCTCGATGGATGCCAGCAAGTCCTAGCACACTAGCATGATATGGAGTAATAGGTAATCCTAGACGTAGGTGCCCATGGGACTAGCATGGTGTGCGCATGAATGACACCGGTGCATGGGTTGTACCCGCCGTCCCACGGAGGAGGTGCCTGGGCCTGCTGTAGCTGACGAGGAGGGCCCGCGGCCTATGGCTGCTGCTGGCCTCTGTGCCTGCCTCTGCGGCACCGATCGGTGAGTGGCGCGGGAGGGGCGGGGTGCTGTGGCTGCGGGTAGGGCACCGGGTGGCGCTGCTGTGGAGGCGCAGCTGGGGCGGCTGGTTGCGGTGGTGGCCTGCCGCGGGTGGTGCCGGCGGCGAGGGTAGTGTGGATGGCCCGTGCCTTGACCTGCTTCATTCGCCGCTCCTCCAGCCGAAGGTAAGCAAGGAACTTGGCGAAGGAGAACTCGGGGATGAGGGTGAGGTTCGCCGCGGCATTGCCGAAGTCCTCGTCGAGGCCGACAGTGAGCGTGCTAAGCAGGAGATCATCGTCAATCTTTGCGCTAATATCCTGGAGCTCGTCAGCGAGAGTCTTGACAATAGTCGTCGACGAAGGAGTTGTCTTGGTGGCATCCAAAAAACTCTTGCTACAAAAAAACGCGACGTTGAAGACGATTGTCGGTGAAGAGCCTGTTCAGCTTGGTCCACACGGCGTGGGTGTCATCACCATCTTGCACGACTGTCTGAAACAGGTCCGGCGAGATGGTGAGGAAGAACCACCGGATGAGCATGGCGTCGATGGTGGACCAGTCATGGAACTCAGGCACGAGGCTGGAGTCGACCGAGCCGTCCACATGGTCGAGGAGGTGGTACTCCCAGAACACGAGGGAGAAGTACGTCTTCCACGCGTAGTATGAGGAGTCCGTCTGGGAGAGACGAACCGGAACCCGCTCGTAGATGTTGAGGTTGCGGATGTCGGTGACGTCGGGAGGGTTGGCGTTGGCGAAACGGGTTGGAGGGGTTATAGGAGCCGGTCGAGGTGACGAATGACATGGCGGTGGCATGGTGGTGCGGCTAGGGCTTGGGTTAGGGTTTGTTGGCGGCGGCTAGGGAGAGGTGCAGCCACAGTGTGGGGCTGGGTTGCAGCGGTGGCTAAGGGAAGCGGTGGCGGTGAGTGTGGATGGCGGTGGCGGCGCTAGGGTTAGGCGGCTGCGGGTGTCGCGGTGACGGCAGAAGGCGGTGGCGGCGAGAGCAGCAGGAGGGAGTAGCCCGGTGGGGGGAGAAGGTAGCGGTGGTGGCGATCGCGATGAGAAGGCGCGGTGCGGCGGCGGTGGTTGGGGCGGCGGCGGCGCAAAGGAGGCGGTAACCTAAAAAACTGATACCATGCATGTTGTTGGAATTGCACGATGTATTACTGAGGTGCAATCGCACATATATATGATGTACAATGGTGGACCACGACCTCAACTATACAAGAAAAATTAGGAGGTGGGCCCAATATACAATATGCACAACACATATACTCAATAGGTTGGATCATGATCGGGTCGCGAAGAGTACGACTACATCAACCGCGTTGATAAACGCTTCCGCTTAGCGATCTACAAGGGTATGTAGATGCTCTCCCCCTCTCGTAGCTATGCATCTCCATGGATAGATCTTGCGTGTGCATAGAAATATTTTTGTTTTCCATGCAACATTCCCCAACACACCTATGGTGGTGGCACTGGCGCGAGGGCATGGGCCGATGCTCATGGTTGTGGAGCCTCCTCCTTATTCCCTTGTTTGTTGTCCCTTCTTCTCTGGTGTGGAGTAGGAATGGAGATGGGATGTGGATGAATGAGATGTGTTGTGGAAGATGGAGAAAGCGATTAGGGTTGTAGATGATATATATGGAGTCTCCCTAGCCTCCTCTCTTGATGGGCTCCATCCAATGGCTCACAATGAGCCAACTCCTATCAGAATCTCTTCTTTACGAGCCAAGGATCCCGTGGGATCGAACAGGACTAAATTGGGGAAGAATCCCCTCTAAAAGGGCAACTTCCGGAGCCACCTAAACATCAAACTATCGCTCAAACAACACGTGCGGTCGTTCGGAACGTCGTCTTTTGATACGTCCTCCTCCGGTAAAACGACCGTCAAATCTTCATACGAACTCGGCATTTGACGATCTTGGGCTCGTTTGATTTGTATGATTGACGTCGATCCATTTCTGGTCTTAGAACTTCATTTTGAGCACTTTGGAAAAATGACATTTTTCTGCCCTTCGAAATGGCTAAGTCCAATGCTACGTCTCGAGCTTGCGTTGGTTTTCCCCGAAGAGGAGGGGGTGATGTAGCACAGTAGCGTAAGTATTTCCCTCAGTTTTTGAGAACCAAGGTATCAATCCAGTAGGAGGTCACGCGCAAGTCCCTCTTACCTACACAAAACAATAGCAACTCGCAACCAATGCTTAGGGGTTGTCAATCCCTTCACAGTCACTTACGAGAGTGAGATCTGATAGTGATAATATTTTTGGTATTTTTGATATAAATATGCAAAGTAAAAAGGTAAAGGCAAAACAAGTAAAATAAAGTAATGGAGATTGATATGATGAGAATAGACCCGGGGGCCATAGGTTTCACTAGTGGCTTCTCTCAAGAGCATAAGTATTCTACAGTGGGTGAACAAATTACTATTGAGCAATTGATAGAATTGAGCATAGTTATGAGGTTATCTAGGTATGATCATGTATATAGGCATCACATTCGTGACAAGTAGATCGAAACGATTCTGCATCTACTACTATTACTCCACTCATCGACCGCTATCCAGCATGCATCTAGAGTATTAAGTTAAAAACAGAGTAACGCCTTAAGCAAGATGACATGATGTAGAGGACTAAATTCATGCAATACGACGAATACCCAATCTTGTTATCCTCGATGGCAACAATACAATACGTGCCTTGCAACTCTTTCTGTCACTGAGTAAGGACACCACAAGATTGAACCCAAAGCTATGCACTTCTCCCATTGCAAGAACTACCAATCTAGTTGGCCAAACCAAATGGATAATTCGAAGAGACTTGCAAAGATAACTCAATCATACATAAAAGAATTCAGAGAAGAATCAAATATTTTCCATAGATAAGTTCGATCATAAACCCACAATTCATCGGTCTCAACAAACACACCGCAAAAATAAGATTACATCGAATAGATCTCCACGAGAGAGGGGGATAACATTGTATTGAGATCCAAAAAGAGAGAAGAAACCATCTAGCTACTAGCTACGGACCTGAAGGTCTGAAGTAAACTACTCACACTTCATTGGAGAGGCTATGGTGTTGATGTAGAAGCCCTCCGTGGTGGATGCCCTCTCCGGCGGAGCTCCGGAATAGGCCCCAAGATGGGATCTCGTGGATGCAGAAGGTTGCGGCGGTGGAATTAGGTTTTTGGCTCCGTCCTTGGTCTAATGGGGGTACGTAGGTATATATAGGAGGAAGGATTACGTCGGTGGAGCTCCGAGGGGCCCACGAGGCAGGGGGAGCGCCCAGGGGGGAGGGGCGCGCCCTCCACCCTCGTGACCGCCTCGTGGCTTTCTTGACCGAGGGTCCAAGTCTCCTGGATCTTATCCGATGAGTAAATCACGTTCCCAAAAGTTTCATTCCGTTTGGACTCCGTTTGATATTCTGTTTCTTTGAAATACTGAAAAAGGCAAAAAACAGCAATTCTGGGTTGGGCCTCTGGTTAATAGGTTAGTCCCAAAAATAATATAAAAGTGGAAAATAAAGCCCATTATAGTCCAAAACAGTAGATAAAGTAGCATGGAGCAATCAAAAATTATAGATACGTTGGAGACGTATCACGCATCCCCAAGCTTAATTCCTGCTCGTCCTCGAGTAGGTAAATGATAAAAAGAGAATTTTTTATGCGGAGTGATACTTTGGCATAATTTCAATGTAAATCTTCTTAATCATGGTATGAATATTCAGATCCGAAAGATTCAAGACAAAAGTTCATATTGACATAAAAAATAATAATAATTCAAGCATACTAATCAAAGTAATTATGTCTTCTCAAAATAACATGGCCAAAGAAAGTTATCCCTACAAAATCATATAGTCTGGTTATGCTCCATCTTCCCCACACAAAGTATTTAAATCATGCACAACCCCGATGACAAGCCAAGCAATTGTTTCATACTTTAACATTTTCAAAACTTTTTCAATCTTCACGCAATACATGAGCGTGAGCCATGGATATAGCACTATATGTGGAATAGAGTGGTGGTTGTGGAGAAGACAAAAAGAGGGAAGATAGTCTCACATCAACTAGGCGTATCAACAGGCTATGGAGATGCCCATCAATAGATATCAATGTGAGTGAGTAGAGATTCCCATGCAACGGATGCACTAGAGCTATAAGTATATGAAAGCTCAACAAAAGAAACTAAGTGGGTGTGCATCCAACTCGCTTGCTCACGAAGACCTAGGGCGTTTTGAGGAAGCCCATCATTGGAATATACAAGCCAAGTTCTATAATGAAAAATTCCCACTAGTATATGAATGTGACAACATAGGAGACTCTCTATCATGAAGATCATGGTGCTACTTTGAAGCACAAGTGTGGTAAAAGTATAGTAGCATTGTCCCTTCTCTGTTTTTCTCTCATTTTTTTTATTTGGGCCTTTTCTCTTTTTTCTATGGCCTCTTTTTTCTCTATTTTTTTTCGTCCAGAGTCTCATCCCGACTTGTGGGGGAATCATACCCTCCATCATCCTTTCCACACTTGGGACAATGCTCTAATAATGATGACCATCACACTTTTATTTTTCTTACGACTCAACAATTACAACTCGATACTTAGAACATAATATGACTCTATACGAATGCCTCCGGCGGTGTACCGGGATATGCAATGATTCATGAGTGACATGTATGAAAGAATTATGAAAGTTGGCTTTGCCACAAATACGATGTCAACTACATGATCATGCTAAGCAATATGACAAGGATGGAGCGTGTCATAATAAACGGAACGGTGGAAAGTTGCATGGCAATATATCTCAGAATGGCTATGGAAATGCCATAATAGGTAGGTATGGTGGCTGTTTTGAGGAAGGTTTATGGTGGGTGTATGATACCGGCGAAAGGTGCGCGGTATTAGAGAGGCTATCAATGGTGGAAGGATGGGAAAAAGTGCGTATAATCCATGGACTCAACATTAGTCATAAAGAACTCATATACTTATTGCAAAAATCTAGAAGTTATCAAAGCAAAGTATTACGCGCATGCTCCTAGGAGGATAGATTGGTAGGAAAAGACCATCGCTCGTCCCCGACCGCCACTCATAAGGAAGACAATCAATAAATAAATCATGCTCCGAGCTCATCACATAACGGTTCACCATACGTGCATGCTACGGGAATCACAAACTTCAACACAAGTATTCTTTTAATTAACAACTACTCAACTAGCATTACTCTAATATCACCATCTTCATATCTCAAAACAATTATCAAGCATCAAACTTATCTTAGTATTCAATGCACTCAAAAGAAAGTTTCACATATCTTGAATACCAAGTATATTAACATTAAGCAAATTACCATGCTATTAATGACTCTCAAAATAATCTAAGTGAAGCATTAGAGATCAAGTTTCTTTAAAACAAATCCACCACCGTGCTCTAGAAGATCTAAGTGAAGCACTAGAGCAAAAATTATCATGCTCAAAAGATATAAGTGAAGCACTGTGAGCAAAACTATCAAGCTCAAAAGATATAAGTGAAGCACATAGAGTATTCTAACAAGTTTCAAATCATATATGGCTCTCTCAAAAGGTGTGTACAGCAAGGATGATTGTGGTAGACTAACAAGCAAAGACTCAAATAACACAAGACGCTCCAAGCAAAACACATATCATGTGGTGAATAAAAATATAGCTCCAAGTAAATTACCGATGGAAGTGGACGAAAGAGGGGATGCCTTCCGGGGCATCCCCAAGCTTTGACTTTTTGGTGTCCTTGGATTATCTTGGGGGTGCCATGGGAATCCCCAAGCTTAGGCTCTTGCCACTCCTTGTTCCATAATCCATCAAAAGAATTCACCCAAAACTTGAAAACTTCACAACACAAAACTCAACAGAAATCTCATGAGCTCTGTTATAGAAAGAAAACAAAAGACAACTTTAAGGTACTGTAATGAAATCATTATTTATTTGTATTGGTGTTAAACCTACTGTACTCCAACTTCTCTATGGATCATAAACTATTTTACTAGCCATAGATTCATCAAAATAAGCAAACAACACACGCAAAACAGAATCTGTCAAAAACAGAACAGTCTGTAGTAATCTGTAACTAACGCAAACTTATGGAACTCTAAAAATTCTACCAAAATAGGAAGCCCTGGACAATTTGTTTATTGATCAGCATCAAAAAGAATCAACGCAAAAGCACGTTCCTATGATTTAACATAACTAAATTCGTGCGCGCAAAGTTTCTGTTTTTCAGCAAAATCAAATCAACTATCATTGTAGGTTATCCTATAGGTCTTACTTGGCACAAACACTAATTAAAACACAAAACCACATCAAAACAGAAGGTATATGGATAATTTATTCCTAAACAGAACAAAAAACACAAAATAAAATTGGGTTGCCTCCCAACAAGCGCTATCGTTTAAGGCCCCTAGCTAGGCATTGATATTTCAATGATGCTCACAAGAAAGGCAAGAATTGAAGCACAAAGAGAGCATCATAAAACACGTGATAAACACATCTAAGTCTAACATACTTCCTATGCATAGGCATCTTATAGGCAAACAAATTATCAAGGCAAGCAAAAACTAGCATATGCAAGGAGGCGGAAAGAAACAATAGCAATCTCAACATAACGGGAGGTAATTTATTATCATGAAAATTTCTACGACCATATTTTCCTCTCTCATAATAATTACATGTGGGATCATAAGCAAATTCAACAAAATAGCTATCACATAAAATATTTTCAACATGATCCACATGCATGCAAAGTTGACACTCTTCCGAAATAGTGGGATTAACATTAACTAAAGTCATGACCTCTCCAAACCCACTTTGAATATTATTGCAAACAATATTATCAATCTCATATTCCTCATGGGGATTAAATAAATTTTCAAGATCATAAGAAAAATCACCCCAATCATGATCATTGCCACAAATAGTGGACACAACAAAACTAGCATCCCCAAGCTTAGGGTTTTGCATATTATTAGCATAATTGACATCAAGAGGATTTATAGTAAAATCATTGCAATCATGCTTTTTATCGAAGGAACTATCAAGTATGGGTGCAATAGAAACGATCTCATGTTTAACATAAGGAACTATAGCAAATTCTTCTTCATAATATTGGCATCATGGCCACAAGGATAGCAAGCATCATGTTCATCAAGGGATATTTCAATCAAATCATCGGAATCATCATTATCTATAGATTCATGTAGATCATTATTTTCTTCCAAAGCAACGGTCATTCTTTCAATAAACTCTTGGACATAGACATTATGAGCAAGGTTTTCATTGCAACACTTAAGTATGATGAAATTTTCAGATTTGTTGAGAGTAAAATCATACTTTTCAATCAAAGAAGCAACTTCATGAGCACCTTTAAAAACGACAAATTCTTCAATTTGTTCGATATCATAGTAACTATAAACACCCTTTGCATAGGAAGATAAGATTTCATTATCATTGAACTCACATAGGTAGGGAAGGTGTTTTTTAGGGTTCTTAGAGCAACAAGTAAAATCACACATTTCACAAAGATTCAAAGCATAGCATAGCAACCTATTTATATGATACCGTAAGAGTCTCCCCTTTTAAGACAAACGATGACGCACAAAATAAAAATGCTCATCTAAAGATTTCCCATCAACTAGGCTAGTTGGGGTTTCAGCACGAGCACATAAGGATCAAAGATGATCCAAGTAGAACACTTTAAGTGGATCCATATCAATAGATTTTCAGCAAGCGAAGATGCAAGCATATAGAAGGCACACGGAAACACAAACAAAGATACATACGGGAAGAAGGCAAACGGGAAAGAGAGGAGGAGATTGGGAAAGAGAGGGCGAATAAAATGGCAAGGGTGAAGTGGGGGAGAGGAAAACGAGAGGCAAATGGCAAATAATGTAATGCGAGAGATAGGGATTGTGATGGGTACTTGGTATGTTGACTTTTGCGTAAGCCTCCCCGACAACGGCGCCAGAAATCCTTCTTGCTACGTCTCGAGCTTGTGTTGGTTTTCCCCGAAGAGGAGGGGGTGATGCAGCACAGTAGCGTAAGTATTTCCCTCGGTTTTTGAGAACCAAGGTATCAATCCAGTAGGAGGTCACGCGCAAGTCCCTCGTACCTGCACAAAACAATAGCAACTCGCAACCAACGCTTAGGGGTTGTCAATCCCTTCACGGTCACTTACGAGAGTGAGATCTGATAGAGATAATATTTTTGGTATTTTTGATATAAAGATGCAAAGTAAAAAAGGTAAAGGCAAAACAAGTAAAATAAAGTAATGGAGATTGATATGATGAGAATAGACCCGGGGGCCATAGGTTTCACTAGTGGCTTCTCTCAAGAGCATAAGTATTCTACGGTGGGTGAACAAATTACTGTTGAGCAATTGATAGAATTGAGCATAGTTATGAGGTTATCTAGGTATGATCATGTATATAGGCATCACGTCCGTGACAAGTAGATCAAAATGATTCTGTATCTACTACTATTACGCCACTCATCGACCGCTATCCAGCATGCATCTAGAGTATTAAGTTAAAAACAGAGTAACGCCTTAAGCAAGATGACATGATGTAGAGGAATAAATTCATGCAATATGATAAATACCCCATCTTGTTATCCTCGATGGCAACAATACAATACGTGCCTTGCAACTCTTTCTATCACTGAGTAAGGACACCGCAAGATTGAACCCAAAGCTATGCACTTCTCCCATTGCAAGAACTACCAATCTAGTTGGCCAAACCAAATGGATAATTCGAAGAGACTTGCAAAGATAACTCAATCAGATATAAAAGAATTCAGAGAAGAATCAAATATTTTCCATAGATAAGTTGGATCATAAACCCACAATTCATCGATCTCAACAAACACACCGCAAAAACAAGATTACATCGAATAGATCTCCACGAGAGAGGGGGAGAACATTGTATTGAGATCCAAAAAGAGAGAAGAAGCCATCTAGCTACTAGCTATGGACCCGAAGGTCTGAAGTAAACTACTCACACTTCATCGGAGAGGCTATGGTGTTGATGTAGAAGCCCTCCATGGTGGATGCCCTCTCCGGCGGAGCTCCGGAATAGGCCCCAAGATGGGATCTCGTGGATACAGAAGGTTGTGGCGGTGGAATTAGGTTTTTGGCTCCGTCCCTGGTCTAATGGGGGTACGTAGGTATATATAGGAGGAAGGAGTACGTCGGTGGAGCTCCGAGGGGCCCACGAGGCAGGGGGCGCGCCCAGGGGGGAGGGGCACGCCCTCCACCCTCGTGACCGCCTCGTGGCTTTCTTGACGGAGGGTCCAAGTCTCCTGGATCTTATCTGATGAGTAAATCATGTTCCCGAAAGTTTCATTCCATTTGGACTCCGTTTGATATTCTGTTTCTTCGAAATACTGAAAAAGGCAAAAGACAGCAATTCTGGGCTGGGCCTCCGGTTAATAGGTTAGTCCCAAAAATAATATAAAAGTGGAAAATAAAGCCCATTATAGTCCAAAACAGTAGATAGAGTAGCATGGAGCAATCAAAAATTATAGATACGTTGGAGACGTATCATCCGACCCCTGGCCGACTCCGTATCAATCCCATCCTTGGTCCTTTCATCGTGCTTGGTCCTAGATCTCTCCAAAACACTTGTAGACACAAGGAAACAAGGAAAACTAATAAGAATCAAATAAAACACTAAATGTGCGATACTCACAATGATATGTGCAAATACCGGTAATCATGCATAACGGCAAATATTCAGTTCAATGGGACATATAATATGAAGAGAACATGCAACAAATAAGCTCTAAAAAGTGTAGAATCATTAGGCACCACCTCCACTTGGGCCTTGGTGGCCCAAGTTGCCTTCCAGCACTTGGCCTTTTAAGGACCGTTAATATTTAAATTAATATAAAAGCTTTCTAGTTATCATTAGACCCTTATACATAATTTAACATCCCCGGAAACATTTTCCACCTATTCTTAAAAAAAAGAAAAAAGAAAAAATAACGAGTCACACACTAAGCATAGCAATTATATTAAATTATTTATCAATTTTCATTAAATGTTATAGAAAGAGGTATAATTTCTTCTTTTGCAGGAACTTCAGGAAAAAAGTCTCTTGTCATTTTTTATTCTATCAATGGACAAAATATATTATTTATCGGTACTACCCGATACTCTTCAAAACCCTTTTGGTGACCCCGAAATGCTTCCAGATCCTCTCGAAACTATTCTGAATATTGATGAAACAATTTCACAAATATGTTCTCATCACTCATGTCCTACTAACACTTGGAAGATCATGATTTCCTTAAGCTTGTGACTCCGTAGGTTCGGTAACTCATAGACATGAACGAAACCCACTACAAGAAATACGTCAACTTGCGACCATCACTATTGGTCATTGAATGGTCATTGTTTTCCATTTGCGACCTTTTACCAAAAATATATGGTCAAGAGATGGCGGTCGTAAACTGAAATTAACGACCTTCTTTGTGATATGTTGATACGTATCCAACATATCTATATTTTTTGATTGTTCCATGCTATTATATTATCTGTTTTGGATGTTTAATGGGCTTTACTATGCACTTTTATAATTTTTTTGGGACTAACCTATTAACTGGAGGCCCAATCCAAATTGCTGTTTTTTTTCTATTTCAGTGTTTCGCGGAAAAGGAATATCAAACGGAGTCCAAACACAATGAAACCTTTGGAAGAGTTATTTTGGGAACAAACGCAATCCAGGAGACTTGGAGTGGATGTTGTTGGGTTCTACGGTAGGGTGCGTCGACTGCAAATTAAAATTTTCCTACGCGCAGAACAACAGGAACATGCTACGGGAGATGGATCATAGTTCGTTACCACTAGACGCGCAGTGCCGTGCAGTGAAAGAAGAGTTAGGGCAGCGCATCCGCGTGGATCGTCTCCTCCTCGTCCGGTCTCCCTTGAACATCCGGTCGTCCGATCCCACGTACAAGTTTGCCGGAGTGGCGCAAGTGCACCGCCTCTAACGATATCCACGCGTGCAGGAGGAACACCGTGCGGCGGACTGCTAGGTCTGATCACACAGTCGGCGGCGAGAGGAGGTGGCTATTTGCAACACATGCAAAGCCCTAACGATGGCGCCGAAGCAATCAACCGCATGAGTGTGTCGCACCTCCACTTTATATAGGCGTCCGTCGTGGGCCAAACACTTGGGCATCACACGGACCCTAAAGCCCACATGTCTACTCGGCCACAATCCGAATACAGCTCGGATCACATCCGACCAGTGTCCTCGGATCCGACCTTGTAGGTTCCTTCCCTTAAGCGCGCGAACCCTTAGCTTCAAGTCAGCTTGGTCGCAGTTCGAATCACCTCCGACCTGCACGGTTGGTAACGGCCTCTAGCAAGGCTAGGCGAACCTGTACAATGTGTCACACTTCTGTTCCCTTTGCCTCACGATATATGTTGTCGGGCTCAAGGCGAGACTGTCATCCTTGTGCTAGCCCGACCTCTTTCTCGTTCCAGTGAAACCGACCACAAACCAGATTATCTCATAATCCTTGTCGCATGGCCATGCTTATCCTGGTCGGATCACACGAGGGGCCCAGAGTATATCTCTCCTAATCGGAGGGGCAAATCCCATCTTGCTCGACCATGTCTCGCAACATGGGTCTGGACAAGCCTGAAACCTACCTTTGTAACTACCCAGTTACGGAGTAGCGTTTGGTCGTCCCAAAGCAGGTCTGCCACCATCCCGAGTACATGCGTCAGCTCAGGTCTTAGGACATAGAACGTATGTTGTACTAGAGACTCACAGATGACATATCGCTGCGTCTCATAGATGGGTCTGTCCGACTCGGACCTTATCTCGACTCGGATCCGACTATGTTGAATCCGACCAGACCTTTCCAAGTCCATATTATCCGGTTAGCATCCAATGCCCCATGGCTAGTGAGACCAAGCCATCGACCGTGTCATATGCTAGTCTAGTCGGCTGCGCGTCCACACAACTCTTTCGACTAGGGACCTTTTAGGACAGTCATCATACAATGCATAGTCCCACAAACAAGTCATGTACTTGCTGATACACATCATTGATAATGTCCAAGGACTATCTTTATTCATAAACACATAGGAAATATCATCATACATGATTGCCTCTAGGGCATATCTCGAACAGTCGCCCACTTGCACTAGAGTCAATCAAATAGACATCGAATGCCCGTAGCTCTAACGTGCCCCTCACGCTTGGGTTGTGGAAGCGGCTTAGTCAACGGATCTGCAACATTTGCATCCGTGTGAATCTTGCATAACTCTACATCACCATTCTTTATGATCTTTCGTATCAGGTGATATTTCCGATCTATGTGTCTGACCTTGTGGTGATTCCTCGGCTCCTTGGTTTGTGAGATGGCACCAGAATTATCACAATAAAGGTCCAACGGTTTCACCGAGGCTGGGAAAATACCAAGATCATCAAAAAAATGCCGAATCCAAACACCTTCCTTTGCAGCTTCACAAGCCGCAATGTATTCGGCTTTTGTGGTAGAATCAGCCACCGTATCCTGCTTGGAACTCATTCACTGCACTGCCCCTCCGTTCAGGACGTACACGAATCCGGACGGTGATCGACAATCATCTCTGTCGGTTTGGAAACTAGTATCGGCATGACCCTTACGACGAGCTCTTCCTCACCTCCATAAACTAGGAACATCTCTTTAGTCCTTTTTAGGTACTTCAAAATAGTCTTTACCGCTGCCCAGTGACTCTCACCTGGGTTGGCCATGTATCTGCTTGTTAGGCTTATTGCAAAAGCAACATCAGGCCTTGTACATATCATGGCATACATGATGGATCCGATTGCAGAGGCATACTGAATCCTACTCATGCTGCTTCGCTCATCAGATGTCGAAGGACTCTGAGTCTCGCTTAGCCTTATACCATGTGAGAGTGGCAAGAAACCTTTCTTCGCCTCACTCGTGTTGAACCGCTTCAACACTTTATCTATGTACGTGCTCTAGCTTAAGTCGAGCAGCCTCCTCGATCTATCTCTTTAGATCTTAATGCCTAAAATATACACTGCCTCACCAAGGTCTTTCATCGAAAACTTGCCGTTCAATGACTCCTTGACTGAGTTGAGCATCGAAACATCATCCCCGATCAGTAGTATGTCGTCCACATACAAGATCAAAAGCACTATCAAGCTCCCACTTAACTTCTTGTATAAACAAGAGTCCTCTTTGCTTTTAATGAAACCGAGACTAGTGACGATCTCATCAAAATGAATGTTCCAGCTCCGAGATGCTTGCCTCAACCCATAAATGGATCTCTTGAGCTTGCATACCTTACCAGTGCTAGTCGGATCGACAAAACCCTCGGGCTGTATCATATACACGTCCTTGGTTAAATTTCCGTGAAGGAAAGCCATTTTGACATCCATCTACCATATCTCTTAATCGAAATATGCAGCTATAGCTAGTACGATCCTCACCGATTTCAGCATCACTACCGGCGAGTAAGTCTCATCGTAGTCAATTCCTTGAACTTTTCCATAACCTTTAGCGACAAGTCGAGCTTTGTGGATCTGAACATTTCCATCCACATCGGTCTTCTTCTTAAAGACCCATTTGCAACCAATGGAAGTTACACCAGGTGGCGGATCAACCAAGTCCCAGACTTGATTCTCATCCATGGACTTTAACTCGGATCTCATGGCCTCCAGCCATGCCTCGGAATCTGGGCTCACCATCGCTTCCGCATACATGGCCACTCATCGCTTTCTAGCAACAACATCACACACTCTGTGCAATCTTTCCGACCTCCGTGGTTCCGGTGCCATTTCCACTACGGGTTCCCTGACTGACTCCGGTATGATCTCATCACTAGCCGAGCTGTCCTGGAGTGGTCCTCGAATTTCTTCGAGTCGGACCGTCCTCCCACTATCATCCCGACCGAGAAAATCTTTCTCAAGGAAAACCCCATTCCAAGCAACAAACACTTTGTTCTCTTCCCGGTTGTAGAAGCTATATCCCAAGGTTTCCCTCGGATATCCCACGAATATGCATTTATCCGACTTGGGTGTAAGCTTGTCTGACATAAGTCGCTTGACAAATGCTTCACAATCCCAAATCTTTAGAAAAGACAAAATGGGACTCTTCCCGGTCCACATCTCATGTGGTGTCTTGTCTACGGATTTTGATGGTACCCTATTAAGTGTGAAAGCTGCAGTTTCTAAAGCGTATCCCCAGAATGACAAGGGTAAATCCGATTTGCTCATCATAGACCGGACCATGTCCAACAAGGTCCTATTCCTCCGTTCCGACACGCCATTTCTCTGTGGCGTACCCGGAGGTGTGAGCTGAGGTACTATACCTCGACTTTTCAGATGATCATCGAACTCCTGGCCCATGTACTCACCTCCACGATCAGATCGTAGAAGCTTTATACTCTTGCCGAGCTGATTCTCAAGCTCGTTCTGAAACTCTTTGAACTTTTCAAAAGTCTCCGACTTGTGCCTCATCAAATAGATATATCCATATCTACTCAAGTCGTCGGTAAAAGTCACGAAGTACTGATAGCCACCTCTGGCAGTTGTGCTCATTGGACCACACACATCACTATGTATAAGTTCCAACAGCTCAGACGCCCTCTCGCAACTCTTTGCGAAAGGAGACTTAGTCATCTTGCCGAGCAAGCATGATTCACATGTCTCAAACGACCTGAAGTCGGACGAAGTTAGGAGCCCATCATTATGGAGCTTCTTCATGCGTTTTAGACTAATGTGTCCAAGCCGGCAATGCCAGAAGTATGTCAGATTTATCTCATTAGGCTTATGCCTCTTGACATTCACGTTATAGACCGGTTCTTGTTCTAGATTCAATATAAATAGCCCATCAATAATGGGTGCATAGCCGTGGAACATACCATTCAAAAATATCGAACAACCATTGTCCTTTAAATTGAATTCATAACCTTGACTCATCAAACATGAGGCAGAAATAATGTTCCGACTAAGTGCAGGAATGTAATAACAATTATTCAATTCTATAATGAATCCACAAGGAAGCTGGAGCTGCATCGTGCCGGCCTCTAACGCAGCAACTCTTGCTTTGTTGCCGACCCTGATGTCAATCTCCCCTTGTGCCACACGCCTAGTTCTTACCAGCCCCTACATCAAGTTGCAAATATGAACAACCGATCCGGTATCAAATACCCAAGAGGTACTAGGTATGTCAGCAAGGTAAATGTCTATAACATATGCAACAAGTGTACCTTTGCCTGAAGCAACATTCCGGGCCTTCTTTCCATGCTCTGCAAGGCACTTGCTACAGTTCCTCTTCAAGTGACCGGTCTCCTTGCAGTGATAGCAAACGGTCTTCTAGTCCGGTCCAAACTTCGGTGCAGCGGCAAAGGTTATTGTCTCTGTGCCCTTTGCCTTAGCCTTTTTCTTGGACCAACTCTTCTTGAACTTAGCCAATTTCTGCACCATCAACAATTGATGCGTGCCTTTCTTAATACCCTGCTCTGCCACTTTGAGCATCCCATGTAATTCAGTGAGCTTCTTATCCATGCCATGCATATGATAGTTTGAGATGAACGTCCCATAGCTGGGCGGAAGAGAACCTAGAACTGCATCAGTAGCCAGCTCATCCAAGAGAGGGAAGCCCAAACGATCCAAAGCTTGCACATGTCCGATCATCTTGATCACATGTGGGCTCAGTGGATCACCTTTCTTCAACTTGCAATCTATCAAGGATCGCTAGACGTTGAACCTTTCGGTCCTAGCCTATGTCTGAAACATGCTCTTGAGACTCTCGATCATATCATAAGCCTCAACATTTTTGAAATGCTGTTGCAAATCGGGATCCATACAAGACAACATCAGACAGCTGATCTCCGTTGATTCATCAACGAGTTTCTGGTAGGCATTTTTAGTTGTGGCATTAGCATTATCGGCAGGTTCCTCTGGAAGTGGATCCTCTAGAACATGTTCCTTTTTATCATGCTTGAGAACAATTCTCAGATTTCTATACCAGGTGGTAAAGTTTGTTCCATTCAGTTTATCCTTTTCCAAAATTGATTTCAATGCAAAGTTGGGTTGATCAGGCAGTGCCATTGATCAACAGAAAATATGTAATCACTAAGCAATGTGTTTATGTAGAGTAATTCAAGCCTAAACAGAAATACTCCCACTGAAGTCAGCATCCCTCCGCAAACTCTCAGTGATTCAGGATCCGACTAGCGCATGCGACTAGTGAGCTTTAGCATCACTGCTAGCCAACATACCTATCCGGTAAGCAACTCCTTGCTAATCGTATCTCTATACGACTCCTGTTGGTCGGGAAGGTATCTCATACCCCGGCTCCCAACCTTCTTTGCCGCAAGGCCCAAAACTGTTTTGATAGCCTTGTCAAGTTAACCTGATGCAGTACATGTCCGTGTCCAACACGAACCCTTCAGTTCAAGCACACCCAGCAGCACCCCAATTTTATGATCCCACTACTAGACGTACTTGACGTGTGAAGGTGCAACATCGAGGATGGCAATTCGCTCGATATTCATGAGGGATCATTCTACCATTCTAACATGCATAGAAACAAAGAAGCATAACAATCACAAATGAACACATATTGTGAAATAGTATGGCTCCTTCATCGACGTTCTTCCAGGTCGGCTCCGACTCCGATGACCATCTACAAATTCCATCTTGTTTGTCACGCCGGGACACCAAGCCACCAACCTGATCTCTATTATCCAACTACTACAACTAGTAATGAAATTTACATAGAGTCACAAGTTGACACGCAGGTCATTATACAATATAATGACAGCACTTTGGCTCCTGCCGGCTAACAAACATGACACGCAGGCCATGTATAAATTACACACATGCATCACATACACATGAGCCATACTATTCACATCAAACCTGCAAAACAAAGTTATGCATAGAATCGCATTCTACCGGTTTGTGTGTCGGGTATGAAATACAAGGCGGTCACATCTGAACTCTGATCATGCCAAATTTTCCGATCTGACCAATCTCATTGATCATCGCGAGTATGATTCGGGTTTACATTTCATGGTTAACCCCGATGTCGCACTACAAGAAATATGTCAACTAGTGACCTTCTGTCAGTGACCCTAGAAGAATTGGTCATAGATCTATGACCATTTCAGACCAATTGGTCAAAAACTGTTCGGGGGGCTCCAAACCCTAAACCATTGCGACCATTTTGGTCATAAAGGTCGTAATTTCCTTACACAAAATGGTCACAAAGCAAACAGTGCTAGTCCGCTGCCTTATTTCTAGTTGTTAATGACCAATATAGATGGTCATAGCCTTGTAGATTGTGGTGGATTGTGATGACTAGGCGCCATCTCATCAGTTTTGCCTATGTGTCATGTCCATGTGGCAGTTTTTGCCCTAGGTTGTGAAGCAACCTATATTTCTGTTATTCCCAAAATTCCCAAAAAATTCTCATAAATGTTTTGGATCATATGCTCATCAAATATGTCAAAAACATTCCTTGCCTAGTTCAAAAATAATTCGAAAATATTCATTTTCCTATTCTGTTTAGAGCAGCACTTTGTGAAGGAAGTACCGCTTTGGCATGTCCAAATGGTATCCATTTTCTACAGTGCTTTCCTATGCCCAAATAACCATCCTCCACCAAATGCCAGCTCAATCCATTCATTATTTTGAGCCCAGCTTCAACATTCGTGTTTATGTCCAGTGTGGTACTTTGTAAAGCAAGTACCACCTAGGCTCCTCCTTTTGAGGTGAAAATTTGTGAAGACGGTCTTCTTAGTAACTGATCATCCTCAGCCAAAACTCATGCCCATTAGCCATGTGCATTTCCCGTACCGCAAATCAAACACTTGGCTGCTTATTCATGTTTGAGCATCGATCGGTCTCCTCGTGAGAATCTTATGTTGTGATTTTCTTTCTAGCACCTACCTGGGGAGTTCCCAACCCAATAGACATGCCTAGGCCGCCCAGAACACATGGCAACGCCACGGTCATGCGGTGACCACGCGGCGGGCATGCGAGCTTACGCGCTCTAGAGTTGGGGCCCTCGGCCACCGTCCAAACCTCGATGTCTTGCCATCAAACCATGTATTTCTGATTAAATAGATACTTATTTACCTAGAAATGATTTTTGGAAAAAATAAAGAGCAAACTATGAGGCAGCTACAGTTCAAATTTGACCCGTTTCCAACTGAATCGACGGCAATTTGTCTTTTTCACCATAGGTGGATCGAAACTTTTTTCACCCAACCATTTTGTCAATTGTGCATTATATATGGCCTAGTATTTTATAAAATTGATTAGGTCCAATTTTGCAACAATTATTTGGTAGCTCCTTCACAAGAAAACCTCCTTTTGGGCACTCGGAAAATGAAAAATGAATTTTCCGTGCAAAGAAAATGAAAACTTCCTTAGGCAACATTGTTTGGAATTCCAAGATGCACCCTTATGCACAATATGAGACCATTTGAACAAACTATGCCATGAATGTGGCCATAAGATTGATCATTTGGCTTGAAAGCCATGAATCTTCACGCTTGATAGCTCATTTCTGAGAACACTTTTTTAAAATGATTACCGTATTACAAGTTTATTATTTTTCCTGGAAACTTGGTCACATATAATGACACAATGTGGAGGTTTTCCAATTTTTTTATTTTTTTTTAAATTTTTTATGCCCGTTTCAAAATGTGATCAAAACGGCAGGCTTGACCGTTCGTAGCTAGTGGTTGAATCTTGGAATTTTTTTGGTGTTTCTATGATTAAATAGATACTTATGTACCTAGAAATGATTTTTGGAAAAAAATAAAGAGCAAACTATGAGGCAGCTACAGTTCAAATTTGACCCGTTTCCACCTGAATCGACGGCAATTTGTCTTTTTCACCAGAGGTGGATCGAAACTTTTTTCACCCAACCATTTTGTCAATTGTGCATTATATATGGCCTAGTATTTTATAAAATTGATTAGGTCCAATTTTGCAACAATTATTTGGTAGCTCCTTCACAAAAAAACCTCCTTTTGGGCACTCAGAAAATGAAAAATGAATTTTCCGTTCAAAGAAAATGAAAACTTCCTTAGGCAACATTGTTTGGAATTCCATGATGCACCCTTGTGCACAATATGAGACCATTTGAACAAACTATGCCATGAATGTGGCCACAAGATTGATCATTTGGCTTGAAAGCCATGAATCTTCATGCTTGATAGCTCATTTCTGAGAACACTTTTTTAAAATAATTACTGTATTACAAGTTTATTATTTTTCCTGGAAACTTGGTCACATATAATGACACAATGCGAAGGTTTTCCAATTTTTTGATTTGTTTTTGAATTTTTTATGCCCGTTTCAAAATGCGGTCAAAACGACGGGCTTGACCGTTCCTAGCTAGTGGTTGAATCTTAGAATTTTTTTGGTGTTTCTATGATTAAATAGATACTTATGTACCTAGAAATGATTTTTGGAAAAAATAAAGAACAAACTATGAGGCAGCTACAGTTCAAATTTGACCCGCTTCCAGCTGAATCGACGGGAATTTGTCTTTTTCACCACAGGTGGATCAAAAAATTTGACACCCAACCATTTTTTCAATCGTGCATTACATATGTCCTAGTATTTTATAAAATTGATTAGGTCCATTTTTGCAACAAATATATGGTAGGTCCTTCACAAAAAAATCTCATTTCGGGCACTTAAAAAATGGAAAATGAAATTTCCGTGCAAAGAAAATGAAAACTCTCTCAGGCAACATTGTTTGGAATTACAAGATGCACCCTTGTGCACAATATGAGATCATTTGAACAAACTATGCCATGAATGTGGCCATAAGATTGATCATTTCGCTTAAAAGCCATTGATCTACCATAACATTTGAGCATTTCTGTGATGGCTGATGTTCGACGATGGTGGTGACGATTTGTTGATGCGAGGGGTGTCGAAGCTCTTGGTGTGGGGTAGTGATGCGTGGCGCCGCAAGCTGCCGGGTGGTGGCCACCGGTCATGCACACGAGGATGGTGTCGCAAGGTTGCCGGGGGTTGCAACAGAAGGTGGTGCTGCAAATATTCACCAGTGATGCAACATAGCATCGCTGCAGACCACGGGTGCTGTGATCCAACATTGTCGGGACCGACGGAGTTGCAATGAAGCATTGTCAGGCCGCCAGTGTTGTGATGTAATATCGTAGAGGGTCGCCGGAGTTGCAACGAAGCCTCCCGGAGTTAGTCAATATTGTATAATATTTTTGAAAATGAAATGGTGCCCTTTTGAAGTAAATATTGGATAGATTATTTACATGGGTGAGAAAATATGTAAGAGAAAAAAAAGAAAAAACAATTTCATAAGCTTAATCATCATTGGTGGAAACATGTGTGCCATGGATCGATGACATGGCATAGATCCATCCATCCATCCATCCATCCACCCACCCACCCACAGTCCCAGACCCACCCGCTGTGTCCCACCCACCCACCCGCTGTGCCCGATGCGGAGAGAGAGAGAGAGCTCTCCTCCTCCCCTTCCATATCGCCGCCACCACCTCCCCTTCCCTCGCGCCGCCACCACCATCGTCCCTCCCTTCCTCGCGCCGCCCACTCATCCGAGCCTGACGACGCCAGATCCGCGCGCCGCCCATCGTTCCCCATCTTCCGCCCATCGTTCCCCATCTTCCGCTCCCTGCAGCCTCGGCATCGCGGCCGGCTGGCTCGCCGGCGTGCGCGTGCTTCGATGTGCACCGCTCCATCGAGCTGGCCGGACCACGACGGCATGCGACCTAGGGTTTGCGGGATCCTCAGACGGTCGTCGTACACCTCGCTGTAGGGAGGGGTTCGTCGTACTCCACCCTAGCAGTCGATCCCAGCCGTCGCTGCTTCACCAACCTCCTCCTCTGGCGTCTCCGTGAGGGCGCCCGACGCCAGGTAGGCCGTCGACGCGCCGGACCTCAAGGCCTGTCGGGCTGCTCCTTTTGCCTGCGTCCTTCCCCGACAACGTCCCCATGGCTAGGGTTTCGGATGCGATGGCGCCTGTGGTGCGGCTCTGGTGACTCTTACCTCGCCCCACACGCAGCTGCCCATTCATCCGAGCCCGACGACACGAGCTCAAGGTACTCCCTTCCACTCGTGGTAGGTCTGTTCCAGTGATTATGTTTCTGACGATCTGTGGTGTTGTAGGTTGGCGGTGAGGAGCAAGGGGGCCGAGAAGCCGGCTGCCAAGGGAAGAAGGGCAAGGCCGGCAAGGACCCCAACAAGCCCAAGAGGGTGCCCAGCGCCATCTTCGTCTTCATGTATGCCCAACGCGCACGTCCGCCCCAGGATCTGTGCGCTCCTCAGGCTCCTTGCCCGCCTCGTAAGCCCTCTCCCTCCCTCTCTCCCCCCCGGTGCCTCCAGCTTGTGTGGGTGATCTCCCGTGTTTCGATGGTCAGTTAGCTAGATGAGCTTCGTATGCATGCTAGTAGTGACTGGATGAGCTTCGTATGCTAGTAGTGACTGGTCAGTTAGCCATCAAATTTGTGAAAAGGAAACTAAAACCCTCTTCCTTTCTTCCAAGAGGAGAGGTCAGGTCCTTGCTTGCTAGAGTCGATCTATTTATCTGCATTGTGAAGTAACAACAGTTCTTTGGTCCATGTTAAGATGTCAAGAAACTGATTGTTTGTTGAAACAACCATCAGTCACTCTCAGATACTGCTGACTGCTTTCTGTTGCTAGTATAGTTCAAGCTTCTTTGCCATGTATCTCATTAGGATGTGAACAATCTACTACACACTCACAAAGATATTGACTTAAAATTTGTGTTTCTTTGTTGTCAATGTTTGCCAAGCTATTGAAACAACGATAGCTCAGATCATAGAATAGTGCATTAGTACCCAGTATATAGTCTCTGCTTTTGTTTGATCATAGAATAATTAATTCTGAAGGTTGCATCTGTAAATCTAGATCTGGTGTGATTTTGTGCCTGTAAAACTGAAACTGGTTTCTAACTTCTTCTTCTTCAGCAGGGTGATCAGGTTGGGGAGCTGGTGTCGGCCGGATGGACGAACAAGACCCACAACATGTACATCAGCTCCATGGAGGTGTCCTTCATGTAGCAGCTCTGTGGCCAGCAGCACCACCACCACCATGCCACTCCCGATAGGAGCATGATCCATGTGGGTAGTGGCCATGGGCTCAAGGTGCTCCAAGAGGGAGCCTCTGATAACCTCGGGTCTGAGAAGAACGTACCTTGCCCGTGTGATGTTGGTGCATGAGGCACTGATACAGTTCAAGCGATGGCTCTGAAGCATGAAAGAGGAGTGAGCACTTGCGTCGGAGGAAATCCTGTTGACAGAACCTCAGGTTGTTACACTTTTCATCTTGTTTGCTGATTGTTTCCTTTAGTGTATGTTTTGTTCAGTTTGACAGAAGTTTAGGATTGTTATGTGGTGTTGACTGGCTGTTAGTCTGATATTAATTCAGAAGCGTTGATTTTTCTTGGTATATGTTGTGTTCAGTTCTGGCAGAAGTTTAGAACTGTTATGCATTGTTGGCTATTAGTGTGATATGAATCTATAAGTGTTGATTTTCCTTGGTACATGTTGTGTTCAGTTTTGGCAGAAGATCAGAACTGTTATGCAGCGTTGTCTCTTAGTCTGATATGAGACGCGCATATCTTTTTTGCATCTTATATAGGCATTATGATATGATTCGTAAGCATAGGTGGTTATAGGTTGCTATGATGAATATAAATATTAACAAGTGCTCATGCATGGCGGTATACTAGAGCTAGTTGTATGTGCTCAGTACCTTCCTGTTGTTCTAGTTGCTTACAGAATCTTTGATCTACTCCTTGCAAGTTAAATTTTTAGGCATTTATCTTCAGAAAAGGGGGTTGTGTATAGTATCAGTATTTCCAGGAATCTGATTATGACACCCTGCGCTATCATGCCCCCCTAAAACACATGAATTTGTTTTACCTTTTCCCCTTCGTGGTTACTAGTTTTTGGCTTAAGGACACACATGCGTTAGTTGTTAGTATTCACTTTTTATTTATTTTTGCAGAATAGTTAATATTCACTTTGTTGTTCTGCTTTATACATGTGTTCAGTTTTAGTCTACTTACTGGTTCAGGACTTGAGGGCACACCTGCGTTGTGTGGTGGTATTTTAGTTTTCTGTTCGGTTTTATACCTGTCCATGGTGTATATATGAATGTCCTGAAATCAGATAACCCTCATAGCATAGGAAATGGGTAGTTTAGCTCATATAGATGATCTTATTGTGAACAGCTTCAGTTGGTTGATGCATGTCGCTGCTGTTTATCGCCAGATCTATGTTGGTTCAGTATTAGCTCCTTGGATCTGTGCCCATGCATTGTATTCTCTTCTTTCCATATATGCACTGCATTTCTATATGCCAATGTGCTTTACACATGTGTTCTAAGTTGTCGTGCGCGTGCAAACTGCAGTGCTGCTGTGGCTCCTGGTGGCGGTGAGCGTGAAGCTGGGGCGGCCCCACATCACCCGCAACGCGGTGGAGGTGATGGAGAGGCGTCTGGCCAAGGACGACTTCCCCGAGTACTACGACGGCAAGACGGGGTGGTACATCGTGAAGCAGTCACGCAAGTTCCAGACGTGGTCGGTGGCGGTCGGCCATCCTGCAAGCGGCGTGGGCCTCGTGTTCGTCTTCAGCAGCAACACCATCCAGGTCCACTCCTGCTCCCTCTATCCCCTGTCGCTCCATATTCCAGTCGGTTGGATGCTTCCGATTGATTGGTTACTTCCAGCATTACCACGATGAATGTTAGAGTACCCACTTCACTACTACTTGGATGAACATCTGAATTTTGTGTGTATAGGGGGACTTGTGATGTAGCACGCCAAGAAACAGCAAGGGGAGGGCGTCTCTGAAATGTCGCCGCTGGTGGTGATGGATGGTTGCCGCTGGTGGTGGTAGCACCTCCTTGTCTTTCAAGCGGCTGTTGGCTGTTGCTGCTGCTGGTAGAAATGGTAGCTACTTGGTAGCTACGTGGATGCTTGAATGTACATGTTTGCTGTTAGTACGTGTTTTAGCTCCTTGGTAGTACTTCCTGTGCTTGAATGTACTTGAATGTACCTACTGTTGTACACGTGGCTGTTTAAGGAATCTTTTTGTGTTGAAAGAAATAAAATTGTCACTCGTGGCTGTTTAAGATACATGCTTGTTTGAATTCCCTCTATTTCACTGTCGCCGGAATAATTTTGTTATGGAGGCCCAAAATTGAAATGGACTATAAAAAGTTTGAGGCCCGAAAAAGAAATGAACTGTAGAAGGCCGTGTCCTAGAAAATAAAAAGGCCAAATTCTTGGTCTCGGCCCATGTAGTTGACACAAATTGCTAGAAAAATAATAATTAAAGGGCTCGGCCCATCTAAAGCACCGAAATGGACTGGGCTGATTCTAAGTAACGGCCTTATGAATTGGTCACAATTTTGCCACGTCAGATTGCCACGTCGGATCCGACGTGGCCTAGGCAGTCAGCTAGTGACCAAAACAAAAGGTCATGGGTTCAACGACCTTCTGTTTTGGTCATAAACGTCTACGACCTTCTCACAGAGAAGGTCGCTATAGTCAGTTAACGACCGCCAGCTTTTAACCTTCTCTTTTTGGTCACAAAAAGGTCGCAAATGAAAAACCATGACCTTTCAGTGACCAATAGTCAAGGTCACAAGTTGACATATTTCTTGTAGTGGCGGATACCGACCGGTAGGGGTAGGTTGTGTCACGATCTCATCGACTCTGATCATCAGAAAACTTAGCCTCTTCAATCCCCATGTGTAATTGATCTCATCAACTGTGCACATAGCCAATCTCGTAAACAACAACAGATCTCATAAACAATAGCAGATCTCATCTGCCGCCTCCACATATCTAATATGCATACGATCTGAATCCAAATCCTATAGCAGAGGCTCTGATACCACTGTTGGGTTCTATGGTAGGGTGCGTCGACTGCAAATTAAAATTTTCCTACATGCAAAACAATAGGAACATGCTACGGGAGATGGATCACAGTTCGTTACCACTAGACCCGCAGTGTCGTGCAGCGGAAGAAGAGTTGGGGCAGCGCGTCCGCGGGGATCGTCTCCTCCTCGTCCGATCTCCCTCGACCAGCCGGTCGTCCGATCCCACGTACAAGTTCGCCGGAGTGGCGCAAGTGCACCGCCTCTAATGGTATCCACGCGTGCAGGAGGAACACCGTGCGGCGGACTGCTAGGTACGATCGCACAGTCGGCAGCGAGTGGAGGTGGCTATTCGCAACACATGCAAAGCCCTAACGACAGCGCCGAAGCGATCAACCGCATGAGTGTGGCGCACCTCCACTTTATATAGGCGTCCATCACGGGCTCAACACTTGGGCCTCGCATGGACCCTAAAGCCCACATGTCTACTCGGCCACAATCCGAATACAGCTCGGATCACATCCGACCAGTGTCCTCGGATCCGACCTCGTAGGTTCCTTCCCTTAAGCGCGCAACCCCTTAGGTTCAAGTTAGCTTGGTCGCAGTTGGGATGACCTCTGACCTGCACGGTTGGTAGCGGCCTCTAGCAAGCCGTGTCGACCACCAAGTAGACTATGAAGCTGGTTAGGCGAACCTGTACAACATGTCACACTTCTGTTCCCTTTGCCTCACGATATATGTTGTCGGGCTCAAGGCGAGACTATCATCCTTGTGCTAGCCCGACCTCTTTCTCGTTCTACTGATACCGACCACAAACCAGATTATCTCATAATCCTTGTCGCATGGCCATGCTTATCCTGGTCGGATCACATGAGGGGCCCAGAGTATATCTCTCCTAATCGGAGGGGCAAATCCCATCTTGCTCGAACATGTCTCGCAGCGTGGGTCTGGACAAGCCTGAAACCTACCTTTGTAACTACCTAGTTACAGAGTAGCATTTGGTCGGCCCAAAGCAGGTCTGTCACCATCCCGAGTACATGCGTCAGCTCAGGTCTTAGGACATAGAATGTATGTTGTACTAGAGACTCACAGATGACATATAGCTGCGTCTCATGGATGGGTCTGTCCAACTCGGACCTTATCTCGACTCAGATCCGACTACGTTGAATCCGATCAGACCTTTCCAAGTCCATGTTATCCGGTTAGCATCCAATGCTCCATGGCTAGTGAGACCAAGCCATCGACCGTGTCATATGCTAGTCTAGTCGGCTGCGCGTCCACACAGCCCTTTCGACTAGGGACCTTTTAGGATAGTCATCATGCAATGCATAGTCCCACAAACAAGTCACGTACTTGCTGATACACATCATTGATAATGTCCAAGGACTATCTTTATTCATAAACACATAGGAAATATCATCATACATGATTGCCTCTAGGGCATATCTCCAACAGACGTCAAGAAAGAAACAAGGAGGCCACTAGGCAGGGAGGCGCGCCCAGGGGGGCTAGGCACACCCCCACCCTTGTGGGCCCCTCGTGGCTCCCCTGACCGACTTCTTTCGCCTATATATACTCATATACCCTGAAAACATCCAGGAGCACCACGAAACCCTATTTCCACCGCCACAACCTTCTGTACCCATGAGATCCCATCTTGGGGCCTTTTCCGGTGCTTCGCCGGAGGGGGAATTGATCATGGAGGGCATGAACACCATAGCCTCTCCATGAAGTGTGAGTAGTTTACCTCAGACCTTCGGGTCCATAGTTATTAGCTAGATGGCTTCTTCTCTCTCTTTGGATCTCAATACAAAGTTCTCCTAGATCTTCTTGGAGATCTATTCGATGTAATTCTTTTTGCGGTGGGTTTGTCGAGATCCGATGAATTGTGGGTTTATGATCAAGATTATCTATGAACAATATTTGAATCTCCTCTGAATTCTTTTATGCATTATTTGTTATCTTTGCAAGTCTCTTTGAATTATTAGTTTGGTTTGGCCTACTAGATTGATCTTTCTTGCAATGGGAGAAGTGCTTAGCTTTGGGTTCAATCTTGCGGTGTCCTTTCCCAGTGACAGCAGGGGTAGCAAGGCACGTATTGTATTGTTGCCATCGAGGATAAAAAGATGGGGTTTATATCATATTGCTTGAGTTTATCCCTCTACATCATGTCACCTTGCCTAATGTGTTACTCTGTTCTTATGAACTTAATACTCTAGATGCATGGTGGATAGCAGTCGATGTGTAGAGTAATAGTAGTAGATGCAGAATCGTTTCGATCTGCTTGTCGCGGACATGATGCCTATATACATGATTATGCCTAGATATTCTCATAACTATGCACTTTTCTATCAATTACTTGACAGTAATTTGTTCACCCACCGTAATACTTATGCTATCTTGAGAGAAGCCACTAGTGAAACCTATGGCCCCCGGGTCTAATTTCCATCATATAAGTGTTCGATCTATTTTATTTTGCAATATTTACTTTCCAATCTATATCATTAAAATACCAAAAATAGTTATCTTATTATCTCTATCAGATCTCACTTTTGCAAGTGGTCGTGAAGGGATTGACAACCCCTCTATCGCGTTGGTTGCAAGGTTCCTATTTGTTTGTGCAGGTACGAGGGATTTGAGTGTAGCCTCCTACTGGATTGATACCTTGGTTCTCAAAAACTGAGGTAAATACTTACGCTACTTTGCTGCATCACCCTTTCCTCTTCAAGGGAAAACCAACGCATGCTCAAGAGGTAGCATATGTAAAAGGTCGTTGGTTCCACGACCAAATTTTTGGTCGCTGGCAACCTCCCCAGGACACGTAGGATCCAACATGGCAAGCTAACATGGATAAGATTCAGCCCGGTCCAATTCGGTGTTCTACATAGGCCTAGCCCAACAATTCAGACTTTTTATATTATTTTTTCTATCAGTTTTTGATCGGCTTCATGGGCCAAGCCCAACATTGCAACCTTTTTATTGTTGGGTTGTGGCCTTTTTGTCTAAACGAATTTAGTTTTTCTTTTTTTTCCCAAAAGAAGGGTCCACTAGTTAGAAAGGTCCTGGTTGCCAGGTTCTATTAAAGTGGGATCCTTTTGACATCATCATATTATTCAGATTACAATTTGACAATTTGACAGAAATAAATAACCATATTTAAATAAGAACAGAGAGAAAACACAAGTAATATTTCAAATAACAACAGCGAGAATCAATCACGATCACACAAATATACTGGGCTCCTTCTGTCATGACACATGTACAAGCTCTACTAGTGATAAACACAGATACAAATACAATCATAGTCACACAGATATAGGGACAATCACAATGAGAATAGACAATCAGCACAAACTAGGCTCCTGCTCCAGTCAGATGAAACCGTATGCATGACTCACTAGGCGACCATAGTCGACTAGGCCACCTTCGCTACACTAGAACAACAATAGAACTATCATCATGCCTTTGGTCATCGCCCTATTACATGAATCGGAAGAGAAGAATCAAAACACTGGAGCCAATATATTATGAACATACTATTCAAAAAGAGGACAAGTTCTTTAGAATGATAACACAAATTCAGCTAATACAATGATTTTTGTTCCCCAGATAGATAAATGATATACTCATTCATACAAGAAAGGTGACGCAAGAAAATAGAGCACTTTACTCATAGCATGCAGAGTTTCATTATTATGTTCATATCAACTTATTCTTATGCCTACAGCAAGGAAATAAATCTGACCAAAGAAGCAACAACTCCATAAATTAAAACATCTGGGCTAAATAAGAAGACTAATCTCTTTGCGAAAAATGTATTGGATAATTGGTTTTACATATACAATCCCTTGCATTTAGGGAGAACTTGATGCACAGTGTGCACAAAAATTGGGAGAGCAACTAGATAAAATACATAGTTGGTGCTGGAGGGAGTGGTGAATTACCTCAATAGCATACTTGATGGGTGATGCTGGTCCTTCTCAAGGAAGTAGTTGTCATCCACAGTTAAGAAGTTTCATACATTTGTCTACAACAATCAGCAAACCGGCAAACTAGAAATTAGAACGAATGCTTCAATCTCATAAGAAGTTTTAAAAAGACTATAGCAGGACCTAGTTAATGTTGCAAATTATTGTCCCCTACATTTTATAGCTAGGATCAGACCATTGTTAGGTATGCTTGAATGCTAAGATCAGGTCCTGGATCTGGCACTAGAATGTGTATGGCATTAAAAAACAAGGCCATATGGACCAATGCATCATAATTATCAGTTTTAAACACTAGAGGACCAGAAAGTAGGTGATGCTTCAAATTTCAAAAGTCAAACATTCATCATTAATAGTAGCAATTTAATCTTACTAAACATAGGGGCATGTACAACATGAGAGCACACTACAGCCAGAACTTGCAACCAGAGCTTCCTAGAATTTTATGCACAACAGCAGCAGATTAGCTATATGAACATAATCAAATAACCCATAACTAACAATACCAGAATTTTATGCATCATGAATGAAGAAATCAAAATAGGATGCTTTGCTTTACTAGTGTGCGGAGGAAAAGCAAAAGCAGCAGCACATGCTTTTCCTATTTGCTTTGCTTTTCCGGTCAATAAAAAATGATGCAGGAAGTGATTACATTAACCCCAATTCAAATATTTTAAGTACTGGACAATCATTTCAGGCAGCCATTCATAAACTTTTGGGGAACATAGTAATTTCAAAAGATTTCCTATGCACATGCAAGATCATGGTGATGCATAGCAACGAGAGGGGGGAGTGTCATCCACGTACCCTTGTAGACCGTAAGAGAAAGTGTTATGACAACGCGGTTGATGTAGTCGTACGTCTTCATGATCGACCGATCCTAGTACCGAACCTACGGCACCTCCGTGATCTGCACACGTTCAGCTCGGTGACGTCCCACGATCTCATGATCCAGTAGAGCTTTGAGGGAGAGTTCCGTCAGCACGACGGCATGATGACAGTGTTGGTGAAGCTACCAACGCAGGGCTTCACCTAAGCACCACTACAATATGACCGAGGTGCATTATGGTGGAGGGGGGCACCGCACACGGCTAAAAGATCAATGATCAACTTGCGTGTCTATGGTGTGCCCCCTTCCCCCATATATAAAGGAGTGGAGGAGGGGGGAGGGCCGGCCCTCCTATGGTGAGCCCTGGAGGAGTCCTACTCCCACCGGGAGTAGGATTCCCCCCTTCCCTAGTTGGACTAGGAGCGAAGGAAGGGGGAGAGAGGGAGGAAGGAAAGGGGGGAGCCGCCCCCCTCCTAGTCCAATTCGGACCAGAGAGAGGGGGCGCGTGGCCTGCCCTGGTCTCCTCTCTCTCTCTCTCTCTCTCCACTATGGCCCAATAAGGCCCATACACTTACCGGGGGGTTCTGGTAACCTCCCGGTACTCCGGTAAAATCCCAATTTTACCCGGAACTATTCTGATGTCCAAATATGGTCATCCAATATATTGATCTTTATGTCTCGACCATTTCGAGACTGCTGGTCATGTCCGTGCTCATATCCGGGACTTCGAACTACCTTCAATACATCAAAACACATAAACTCATATTACCGATCGTCGCCAAACGTTAAGCGTGCGGACCCTAGGGTTCGAGAACTATGTAGACATGACCGAGACATGTCTCCGGTCAATAACCAATAGCGGAGCCTGGATGCTCATATTGGCTCGTACATATTCTAGGAAGATCTTTATCGGTCAAACCGCATAACAACATATGTTGTTCCCTTTGTCATCGGTATGTTACTTGCCTGAGATTCGATCGTCGGTATCTCAATACCTAGTTCAATCTCATTATCGGCAAGTCTCTTTACTCGTTCCGTAGTGCATCATCCCGCAACTAACTCATTAGTCACATTGCTTGCAAGGCTTATAGTGATGTGCATTACCGAGAGGGCCCAGAGATACCTCTCCGACAATCGGAGTGACAAATCCTAATCTTGATCTATGCCAACTGCTACCTCTTGAGCATTGCGTTGGTATTCCCTTGAAGAGGAAAGGGTGATGCAGCAAAGTAGCGTAAGTATTTCCCTTAGTTTTTGAGAACCAAGGTATCAATCCAGTAGGAGGCTCCTCAAAAGTCCCACGCACCTACACAAACAAACAAGAACCTCGCAACCAACGTGATAAAGGGGTTGTCAATCCCTTCACGGTAACTTGCGAAAGTGAGATCTGATAAAGATAATATGATAAGGTAAATATTTTTGGTATTTTTGTGATATAGATTGGAAAGTAAAAGATGGAAATAAAAGTAGATGGAAAACTTGTATGATAAAAGATAGACCTGGGGCCGTAGGTTTCACTAGTGGCTTCTCTCAAGATAGCATAAGTATTACGGTGGGTGAACAAATTACTGTTGAGCAATTGATAGAAAAGTGCATAGTTATGAGATCATCTAGGCATGATCATGTATATAGGCATCACGTCCGGGACCAGTAGATCGAAATGATTCTGCATCTACTACTATTACTCCACACATTGATCGACTCCTGCCTGCATCTAGAGTATTAAGTTCATGAAGAACAGAGTAACGCATTAAGAAAGATGACATGATGTACATGGATAAACTCATGCAATATGATATAAACCCCATATTTTTATCCTTGATGGCAACAATACAATATGTGCCTTGCTGCCCCTGCTGTCACTGGGAAAGGACACCGCAAGATTGAACCCAAAGCTAAGCACTTCTCCCATTGCAAGAAAGATCATTCTACTAGGCCAAACCAAACTGATAATTCGAAGAGACTTGCAAAGATAACCAATCATACATAAAAGAATTCAGAGGAGATTCAAATACTTCTCATAGATAAACTTGATCATAAACCCACAATTCATCGGATCTTGACAGACACACCGCAAAAAGAGTTACATCGAATAGATCTCCAAGAAGATCGAGGAGAACTTTCTGTTGAGATTCAAAGAGAGAGAAGAAGTCATCTAGCTAATAACTATGGACCCGAAGGTCTGTGGTAAACTACTCACAACACATCGGAGAGGCCTTGGAGATGATGTAGAGGCCCGCCGTGGTCGATTCCCCCTCCGGTGGAGCGCCGAAGAAGGCTCGAAGATGGGATGTCGTGGATACAGAAGGTTGCGGAGGTGGAATTAGGTTTTTGTGGTGCTCCTGGATGTTTTCAGGGTATAGAAGTATATATAGGCAAAGGAAGTATGTCGGTGGAGCAACGAGGGGCCCACGAGGGTGGGGGGCGCGCCCACCCCCTTAGCATGCGCCGGGCTCCCTCGTGGCCGCCTTGTTCGCTTCTTGATGTCCACTCCAAGTCTCCTGGATTGTGCTTGTTCTGACAAGATCGCTCCCGAAGGTTTCATTCCGTTTGGACTCCGTTTGATATTCCTTTTCTTCAAAACACTGAAATAGGCAAAAAATAGCAATTCAGGCTAGGCCTCCGGTTAGTAGGTTAGTCCCAAAAATGATATAAAAGTGTAAAGTAAAGCCCATAAGCATCCAAAACAGGTAATATAATAGCATGGAACAATCAAAAGTTATAGATATGTTGGAGACGTATCAAGCATCCCCAAGCTTAATTCCTACTCGTCCTCGAGTAGGTAAATGATAAAAACAGAATTTTTGATGTGGAATGCTACCTAGCATAATCCTTAATGTAATTTTCTTTTATTGTGGCATGAACGTTCAGATCCAAATGATTCAAAATAAAAGTTCATATTGACATAAGAAATAGTAATACTTCAAGCATACTAACAAAGAAATCATGTCTTCTCAAAATAGTATGGCTAAAGAAAATTCATCCCTACAAAATCATATAGTCTGCAATCATGTATGGATATATTTTCGTCACACAGGAATGCTCTCATCTTCCACACCCCCAATGACAAGCCAAGCAATGTCACACCTAACCAGCGGGTTAGTGTGTCCTAGAGCTGGCTGGTGGGCCCAGCCAGCTGGCCAGCCAAGTGGCTGTGTGTGTGTGTGTTAAAGGGTGGCCGCCTGTGGCCGTGAGGGGATGCGTGTGTTGACATTTCCTATACTCAAATCCTTCTTCTGCAATCCATCTCTGCTTCTTCCTCTCCACGCCATTCCCCTCTCGTCCCGATCTGGATCCCATCTCCCTCTCTTCCTTCCTGGGGTGTTACAACTGGTAATCAGATCCATCCTCCGTCGAAAGTTTTCTTCCTTGCTTGATTGGGAGTCGGTAACATCCACCGCGCCGGTGTGGTTTACTTCGGCAAGCCGCACGAAATCCGTCGCGGGGTTCGACAACCTCTCCAAGTAGGACAACGGCTCCTTCCAAGGCCTCGGCGGCGACGCGGCAAGTTCTCGCTGCCATGGACGAGAGGAACACCAACATCACAAAGATGCTGGAGACGCTGCTCGCCAAAATCGACGACCAGAAGGTAGCGCACGAGAAACAGATCGAGCTCCAGGCCTCCTTCAACGCGCAGATCTCATAGGAGATGCGCGGCCTCTCGCGGCAGCTTGATCTGACCCAGGAGGACCTCGACATCACGCACAAGACGGTGGAGGGATCGGCCTCTCCGTCAGGCTCGGTCACCATGCATCCTCACCAGCACGCGCAACATCAGCAGCAACCTCCACCGCCCCCTCCTCCTCCGCCCCCGTCGCCGCGCCCTGTACCAGATCCGGCACGCCCGTCGTCGTCGCACGTGCGTCTGGGCGACCACCGCCCACCTCTCCTTCCTGTGCCACCACAGGGCGGATTTGTCGCAGCGCCAACCGCGTCTCCGACGGGCTACAACAACAACGACTACCACAAGCCCCCGAAGCACGATTTTCCCAAGTTTGACGGCACGGCGCCATACTTGTGGCTGGACCGCTGCCTCGCCTACTTCGAGCTCTACAAAGTGGCTGCCCACCAGTGGGTCGCCACCGCGGCGCTCTACATCGACGGCCAGGCCACGCACTGGCTTCAAGCGTTCCGCCAGACGCATCGCAACATCACATGGGACGTCTTCACATCGGCGATTTTGGCGGAGTTCAGCGCCGACGAATTTGAGGTGGTGATGCACAAGCTGCTTCAGCTCCGCCAAACAGGCACAGTCGCCGAGTACCGCGCCGCGTTCGATGAGCAGATGTACCACTTGCTCGCACTCGACCCGTCGATCAACACCAAGTTCTTCGTGACGCAGTTCCTCCTTGGTCTAAAGGACGAGCTGCATGCCCCGGTGCGCCTCCAGGCACCCTCAAGCATCACACGTGCCTTGGTGCTCGCACGCGTCCAGGAGGAAGAGATGGGCATGACCCGCGCGTGACCCCTTAGCACACCCGCGGGCCGACCACCACCAACAACAGCCGCAGCGGCAGTGCCACAGCATGCTGTGGCTGCGCCCGTTCGCGCCCAAGGAGACGAGTACGCGTGGGAGCGGCAACTACGCTATTTCCGTCGCGCGAACAATCTCTGTTTCAAGTGCGGCGACCGCTACTCCAAGGAGCATTGTTGCGCCCAGCCCGCACAACTGCTCACGATCACCGCGGGCGACCACGGGGAGGTGCTTTCAGACGACACCATCCATGCCCTGCAACTACTCGACGAACCGGGCCCAGTGGTGCAACCCCCTGCCTTGGCCGCAGTCGCACCAGAGTGTTGTCTGCTCTCGTCGCAGGCGCTCGATGGCACGGATTCAGTGACGACGATCAGGTTGCACACCCTGGTGGGGAACCAGGTCATGCTCCTGCTGCTCGACTCGGGCAGCACCCACAGTTTCGTCAACAAGGCGTTCGTGAATCGCCTCGGTCTCGCCACGGAGGAAATGCCGCCGACCGAGGTGCGCGTGGACAACGGTGACAAACTCACCTGCAACCGCATCATGCCCGGCCTCAAATGGTGGATGCAGGGCCACACCTTCGAGACGCCCATGCGCGAACTGGAGATCGGCGCGTACGACGGCATATTGGGCATGGACTGGCTCGCCCAGCACAGCCCCATGACATGTCACTAGCAAGACAAGTGGGTGAAGTTTCTGCACGATGGCGAAGAGGTCACGCTCCGCGGTGTTCCAACCAAACCGGCGACCACACTCAAGGCAGTCAGTCCCGAGGAGCTGCGCAAGATGATTGCCGGCAACGATGTCTGGGCCCTGGCCATGGTGGACACCAGTGGCCCTCCAGCGCGCCAGGTTCGCAAAGGCCCAAGTCAAACACCATTGGCAGATCTGCTCGAGGAATTCACCGACGTGTTTGCGGCACCGCAAGGGCTCCCTCCCCATCGCCAGTACGACCACGCCATCACACTGGTGGAGGGCGTGGTCCCCGCGAACACGCGCCCGTACCGCTACTCGCCGCTCTAGAAGGACGAGATCGAGCGGCAGGTCAAGGAGATGCTGGACTCCGGCATGATCACGCACAGCGTCAGTCCCTACGCCGCGCCAGTGTTGCTCATGAAGAAGAAGGACGGCACCTGGCGATTCTGTGTCGACTACCGTCGCCTCAACGATGCCACGGTCAAGAACAAATTTCCCCTCCCCATCATCGACGAGCTGCTGGACGAGCTGTGTGGCGCAGCGGTGTTTTCCAAACTGGACTTGCGGGCGGGCTACCATCAGATCAGGATGCGGGAGGAAGACGAGTCCAAGACGGCGTTCAAGACGCATCATGGGCATTTCCAGTTCAGGGTCATGCCGTTCGGCCTCATGAACGCACCTGCCACTTTTCAGTGTCTGATGAACGCCATCTTCGGTAAGTATGTCCGCAAGTTCGTCATCATATTCCTGGATGACATCTTGGTCTTCAGCGAGACGATGGAGGAACACTTGGAGCACCTGCGCATCGTCTTCGAGCTGCTCCGAGCGCACCAGCTGTACGTCAAAGAATCCAAGTGCACGTTCGCCTGCGATCACATCGACTACCTCGGCCATGTGATGTCCAAAGAGGGTGTGGCCACGGACAAGGAGAAGACGCGGGCCATGGAGCAGTGGCCAACACCGATGAACGCCACGGAGCTGCGGGGGTTTCTGGGCCTCACCGGCTATGACAGAAAGTTCGTGCCGCACTACGGCATCATCGCCAAACCTCTCACGCAGTTGCTCACCAAGAAGGGTTTCTCCTGGACCGAGCAGGCGCAAACTGCATTTGACATGCTCAAGAGCGTCATGGTCACCACACCGGTCCTGGCGCTGCCCAACTTCGAGCGCCCGTTCACGATCGAGACGGACGCCTACGACACGCGTGTTGGCGCAGTGCTGGCGCAAGATGGCCACCCGGTGGCCTACTTCAGCAAGGCGCTGGGCGTGCGCAACTAGAAGCTCTCCACCTATGAGAAAGAGTTCCTCGCCGTGATGATGGCTGTCGACAAGTGGCGCCAGTACTTGCAGCACGGCCCCTTCGGCATCATCACGGACCACAAGTCCCTCTGCAACCTTGGGGAACAGCACCTAGAAACAGAGCTTCAGCGCAAGGACATGGCGAAGCTGGTGGGACTCCAGTTTCATTTCCAGTACAGACGCGGGCTGGACAATGGCGCCGCAGATGCGCTCTCCCGTGTGGGCAAGCAATTCGAGGTGGCCACGCTCTTGGCGTGCCAGCCAGCATGGATGCAGGAAGTGATCAACTCCTACGCCACCGATGCGGACGCACAAGAGCGGCTGCAGCAGCTCGCCCAGCACAGCCCCGACAAGCATGGCTACGAGCTCTACCGTGGCACTATCCGATGCCAAGGGCACCTCTGGATCAGTGCCAATGCTGCTCTGCATACCAAGCTCATCGCCGCGCTACACTGCAGTGCCGTGGGAGGCCATTCTGGCAGCACCGCCACCTACCAGCGCGTGTGCAAACACTTCAACTGGCGCGGCCTCAAGCGCGACGTCGACGAGTTTGTGCAGCACTGTGCAGTGTGCCAGCAGGCCAAGCACGAGCACATCAAGTCGCCGGGGCTGTTGGCCCCGCTGCAAATTCCGGCCGCACCTTGGGAGGATCTTACCATGGACTTCATTGAGGGCCTGCCGCGCTTGGAGGGCTGCGACATGATCATGGTGGTCTTCGACTGCTTCACCAAGTTCGCGCACTTCGTCCCTCTCCGCCACCCATTCAACGCCACGCAAGTGGCGCGGGCATTCTGGGACAACGTGGTGAAGCTGCACGGCATCCCCTCCTCCATCGTCTCTGACCGCGAAAAGATCTTCACCAGTCACCTCTGGCGTGAGATCCTCGCCGGAGCCGGTACCAAACTGTTCTACTCGACGGCCTACCACCCCCAGACGGACGGCCAAAGTGAGCGCGTGAACCAGTGCATGGAGATGTATCTCCATTGCGCGGTCCACGACTCGCCGCACAAATGGCGTCACTGGCTGCCCATGGCAGAGTTTTGGTACAATTCCACATTCCACGCTTCTCTTCAGGGTACGCCCTTCAAGGCCCTCTACGGCAAAGAAGCAAATCTGGGCGCAATGGCGTCCTGGGAGGCGTCGACAGCCGCCAGTGAAGAGATGGACTGGGCGGTGCACAACACGCACATACGCGCCCACCTGGAGCGCGCGCAGCGTCGGTTCAAGAAGAATGCGGACCGCAATCGCACCGAGCGCCACTTCCAGGCCGGGGAACAAGTGCTGCTCAAGCTCCAACCCTACGCGCATCGCTCGGTGGTCAATCGCCCGTGCGCCAAGCTCGTGTTCAAGTTCTTCGGGCCCTTCAAGATCATTGAGAAGATCGGCTTGCTCGCGTACAAGCTCGACCTGCCACAAGAGAGCCAGATTCACCCCGTCTTCCACGTCTCGCAATTGAAGCCCTTCACACCGGACTTCATGCCGGTGTACAGTGAGCTGCCCAAGGTGACCGACCTCTCCACCACCGATCTCTCTCCCACACGCGTCCTGGACAGGCGCATGATGAAGCTGGGGAACGCGCCAGTGGTACAGATCAAGGTTCAATGGGGAGCTGGGGACTCCGCACCAACGACGTGGGAGAATTACGACGTTCTTCATCAGCGCTTTCCTTCTACGGAGCTCTGGGAGGAAGAAGACGCTGGCGATGACATTGAAGACGACGAAGGGGATGCACAGTCTTAAGGAGGGAGGAATGTCACACCTAACCAGCGGGTTAGTGTGTCCTAGAGCTGGCTGGTGTTCCCAGCCAGCTGGCCAGCCAAGTGGCTGCGTGTGTGTGCGTTAAAGGGTGGTTGCCTGTGGCCGTGAGGGGATGCGTGTGTTGACATTTCCTGTACTCAAATCCTTCCTCTGCAATCCATCTCTGCTTCTTCCTCTCCACTCCATTCCCCTCTCATCCCGATCGGGATCCCCTCTCCCTCTCTTCCTTCCTAGGGTGTTACAAGCAATTGTATCATACTTAAGTAATCTCAAACTTTTTCAACTTTAACGCAATACATGAGTGTGAGCCATGGATATAGCACTACAGGTGGAATAGAATATGATGATGGAGGTTGTGTGGAGAAGACAAAAAAGAAGAAAGTATCATGTTAACGAGGCTAATCAATGGGCTATGGAGATGCCCATCAATTGATGTCAACACGAGGAGTAGGGATTGCCATGCAACGGATGCACTAGAGCTATAAATGTATGAAACCTCAACAAAAGAAACTAGTGGGCATGCATCCAACTTGCTTGCTCACGAAGACCTAGGGCACTTGGAGGAAGCCCATCGTTGGAATATACAAGCCAAGTTCTATAATGAAAATTTCCCACTAGTATATGAAAGTGACAACAAATGAGACTCTCTATATGAAGAACACGGTGCTACTTTGAAGCACAAGTGTGGAAAAAGATAGTAGCATTGCCCCTCCTTTTTGGGGGCCTTTTTTTTGGCCTTTCTTTTTTTATTTGACCTATCTTTTTTTAAGGGACAATGCTCTAATAATGATGATCATCACACTTCTATTTATTTACCACTCATGAGTTACAACTCAAAACTAGAACAAGATATGACTCTATATGAATGCCTCCGACGGTGTACCGGGATGGGCAATGAATCAAGAGTGACATGTATGAAAATTATGAAGGTGGCTTTTCCACAAATACGATGTCAACTACATGATCATGCAAGGCAATATGACAATGATGATGCGTGTCATGATGAACGGAACGGTGGAAAGTTGCATGGCAATATATCTCAGAATGGCTATGGAAATGCCGTAATAGGTAGGCATGGTGGCTATTTTGAGGAAGATATAAGGAGGTTTATGTGTGATAGAATGTATCGTATCACGGGGTTTGGATACACCAGCGAAGTTTGCACCAACTCTGAAGGAGAGAAAGGGAAATGCATGGTACCGAAGAGGCTAGCAATGATGGAAGGGTAAGAGTGCGTATAATCCATGGACTCACATTAGTCATAAAGAACTGATACGTCTCCAACATATCTATAATTTATGAAGCATTCATGCTATTATATTATCTGTTTTGAATGTTTATGGGCTTTACTAAGCACTTTTATATTATTTTTGGGACTAACCTATTAACCGGAGGCCCAGCCCATATTGCTGTTTTCTTGCCTATTTCAGTGTTTTGAAGGAAAGGAATATCAAACGGAGTCCAAACAGAATGAAACCTTCAGGAAAGTTATTTTTGGAACGGAAGCAATCCAGGGGACTTGGAGTGCACGTAAGTGAAGCTTCGAGGTGGCCATGAGGCAGGGAGGCGCGCCCTCCCCACCTGGGCGCACCCCTCGTGGCTCCCCTGACCGACTTCTTTCACCTATATATCTCCATATACCCTAAAAACATCTGGGAACAGAATAGATCGGGAGTTCCGCCGCCGTAAGCCTCTCTAGCCACCAAAAACCTCTCGGGAGCCCGTTTCGGCACCCTGCCGGAGGGGGGATCCATCACCGGTGGCCATCTTCATCATCCCGGTGCTCTCCATGATGAGGAGGGAGTAGTTCACCCTCGGGGCTGAGGGTATGTACCAGTAGCTATGTGTTTGATCTCTCTCTCTCTCTCTCTCTCTCTCTCTCTCTCTCTCTCTCTCTCTCTCGTGTTCTTGACTTCGCACGATCTTGATGTATGGCGAGCTTTGCTATTATAGTTGGATCTTATGATGTTTCTCCCCCTCTACTCTCTTGTAATGGATTCAGTTTTCCCTTTGAAATTATCTTGTCGGATTGAGTCTTTAAGGATTTGAGAAAACTTGATTTATGTCTTGTCGTGCTTATCTATGGTGACAATGGGATATTCACATGATTCACTTCATGTATGTTTTGGTGATCAACTTGGGGGCTCAATGAACTTATGCATAGGGGTTGGCACACGTTTTTGTCTTGACTCTCCAGTAGAAACTTTCGGGCACTCTTTGAAGTACTTTGTGTTGGTTGAATAGATGAATCTGAGATTGTGTGATGCATATCGTATAATCATGCCCACAGATACTTGAGGTGACAATGGAGTATCTAGGTGACATTAGGATTTTGGTTGATTTGTGTCTTAAGGTGTTATTCTAGTATGAACTCTATGATAGATTGAATGGAAAGAATAGCTTCATGTTATTTTACTACGGACTCTTGAATAGATCGAGCAGAAAGGATAACTTTGAGGTGGTTTCGTACCCTAACATAATCTCTTCGTTTGTTCTCCGCTATTAGTGACTTTGGAGTGACTCTTTGTTGCATGTTGAGGGATAGTTATATGATCCAGTTATGTTATTATTGTTGAGAGAACTTGGACTAGTGAAAGTATGAACCCTAGGCCTTGTTTCCTAGCATTGCAATACCATTTACGCTCACCTTTATCATTAGTTACCTTTCTGTTTTTATATTTTCAGATTACGAAAGCCTATATCTACCATCCATATTGCACTTGTATCACCATCTCTTCGCTGAACTAGTGCACCTATACAATTTACCATTGTATTGGGTGTGTTGGGGACACAAGAGACTCTTTGTTATTTTGTTGCCGGGTTGTTTGAGAGAGACCATCTTCATCCTACGCCTCCCATGGATTGATAAACCTTAGGTCATCCACTTGAGGGAAATTTTCTACTGTCCTACAAACCTCTGCACTTGGAGGCCCAACAACGTCTACAAGAAGAAGGTTGTGTAGTAGACATCAAGCTCTTTTCTGGCGTCGTTGCCGGGGAGGTGAGTGCTTGAAGGTATATCTTAGATCTTGCAATCGAATCTTTTGGTTTCTTGTTTTATCACTTGTTTAGTTTATAAAAGAAAACTACAAAAAAATGGAATTGAGTTTGACTCATAAGCTTCATCTTTTTAATATCTTTCATGAAAATGATGGGAAGGAAAATTGTGCTCAAGTACTAGAAGAAGAATTACATAGAATGCTTGGCATACAATATGTGAATGATGAGCATGATTGCAATGTTGTTAGTATGAATTCTTTGAATATCCATGATGCTAATGATATGCAAAGCCACAAGCTTGGTAAATCTATGTTTGATGAAAATGATATTTTTTGTCCCCCAAGTTTTGATGAGAATATTTATTATGTTAAAAGCATGCCTCCTATTTATGATGATTATATTGATGAAAGTGGATTTGGAGAGGTCATGACTTTATTTAGTGATGAATCCACTATTTCGGATGAGGTTCCAATTGATTATGAGAACAAAGTTGCTATCTATGATGATTATTGGGATGACTTGTATGCTATTAAGAATAATGATAACGATGAAACTTGTCATCATGATTTTAGTTTTCAGTTGGATTATGCCTCACATGATAATTATTTTGTTGAGTTTGCTCCCACTACTATTCATGAGAAGAAATTTGCTTATGTGGAGAGTAATAAAATTTCTATGCAAGTAGATCATGAAAAGAATGCTTTAGGTGTTGGTTATATTGTTGAATTCATTCATGTTGCTACTGAAAATTATTATGAGGGAGGAACATATGCTTGTAGGAATTGCAATAATATCAAGTTTCCTCTCTATGTGCTTAAAATTTTGAAGTTATGCTTGTTTTGCCTTCCTATGCTAGTTGATTATTGTTCCTATAAGTTGTTTGCTCACAAAATCCCTAGGCACAGGAAGTGGGTTAGGCTTAAATGTGCTAGTCATATGCTTCATGATGCTCCCGTTATGTTTCAATTCTTATCTTTTATGTGAGCATCATTGTCATCATCATTTTCTTAGAAAAGGAGGATGATCTCCGGCCTCTGCATCTGGGCGATGCATACGGCCACTTTATTAATTATTCTCACAAGACCTTACAAAGTCATACAACAGTAAGACTAAAGCCGTTGTCTAAGCAACAAACGGTCGCTACACCTATCCAGTTGATGAAGCGGCACAGATAGCCTGGGCCTAATACCAAACAGACATCGCAACCAAGCCTAACATCTAAGACCTGAGACCCCAACCTAGCCACTTGTCGTGTCTGGGGCACACACTGGTCCGGCGTGCTCTCAAAGGCCGCCGCCGCCAACTACCACCGCTCCATCTTCAATACTGTACTGATGCATCAACCTTGCTCGGTCCAGCTATCGTCGATGCCACCACGGCGCCCAACGGCACCTCCTCCCTGCGCGCAAATAGTTGAACACGTTGCGGTCGCCACTGATACACCTCAGCGCCATGCTACCAAGTACCACCAGCCGACACAACTTGAAGTCCTTGGAGGATCTGTCGTGCGTAGCACCTGCCGACCAGGCATGACAAAGTGTAGCACCTGTCGGTCAGGCATGACTTGACATCTCCACCGAAGCTCCGTGCAAGACGAAGCCGCTCCACCTCCTGCCTCTGATTTCCAGCGCTGCTCCACAAACGATGCTCCCAAAAGAGAAACGACACTGCAGTGCCGCCATCAACCGGTCTGGAACACCAGATCCTAGGGTTTCCCCCAGAGCAGTACGAGTGGGTCGACGGTAGTCACATGACGATGCCTTCATCAAGGTAATGACGTGGAACGCCTCCATCGCCCGCCGTCGGCCTGGTTTTTACCGGCAACTACGTCTCCCCGACACGCAGCTGGTGCCAGATGACGGATCCCGAGATCCGAACACCCAGCCTCAGGCCGACCACCTCTGACGGAAGAGATGACCACCAGCGCCGGCTGCACCGGTCAGAATAGATCTGATTGGAGGTGCCGCCGACGAGACCACCAGGCCCTCCACGCCGCCGTCACCGATCTGAAGGCAGCATGCACGCAACCGCAGCCAAGCCGGCCACCGCCGACTGCGGCCGCAGCCCGAAGGGCCATCCACAGCGCCCGCAGCCCTGGCTGCCTCCCGTGACTGAGCCACCCGCTGCACCAAGCCATCGCCGTCCGAGGACGGGCCAGCCTCCCACCGCCTGCTGCAGCCATCCGCCGCGCCGCAGATTCCAGATCGGTCGCGCCACCACACGCCTTGGGGTCCGCCCTACCCCGGAGACGCGCGCGAGAGGAGATCCCCCGCCACCGCCGTCTGCCCCCGCGCTTAGCCCGGCGGCATCCTCCGGCGGTGGTGGAGGAAGAGGAGGAGGGAGTTTGCGGCGGCGGTGGTGGAGGAAGAGGAGGAGGGAGTTTGCGGTGGCGGCGGCTAGGTTTCTGGCTCCGCCCGAGTCGCCCTAGGGGGAGGACGACCCGAGCCAGTCCTGAATTTGCCTTCACCACACTTAGAAAGGCATTAAAGAAAAGCGCTTGTTGGGAGACAACCCAATATTAACCCTTACTGTTTTTGTGTGTTCACATGATTGTGCTACTATACTAATCATGTTTTATAGCTTTTGTTTCAATAAAGTGCCAAGTAAGACCTTTAGGATAGCTTACGGTGATAGTTGTGTTGATCCTGCTGAAAATCAGAAACTTGTGCATCCAGTAAATTAGTTTTGGTAATTCACAGAAACGTGCTTTTGATCTGATTCTTTTTGATATGGGTTGGTACACGAATTTATTAGTACTTCCTAATTTTGTGGTATTTTTGGAGGTCCAGAAGTATACTTTTGATACATATTACTACAGACTGTTCTGTTTTTGACAGATTCTGTTTTCTATGTGTTGTTTGCTTATTATGATGAATCTATGAGTAGTATCGGAGGGTATGAACCATATATAAGTTGGAATATAGTATATATTACACCAACATGAATTTAGAATGAGTTCATTACAGTACTTAAGTGATGGTTTTATTTTCTTATACTAACGGAGTTTACGAGTATTCTGTTAAGTTTTGTGTTGTGAAGTTTTCAAGTTTTGGGTAAAGATTCGATGGACTATGGAATAAGGAGTGGCAAGATCCTAAGCTTGGGGATGCCCAAGGCACCCCAATTCAATATTCAAGGACAACCAAGATCCTAAGCTTGGGGATGCCCCGGATGGCATCCCCTCTTTCGGCTTCGTTCATCGGTAACTTTACTTGGAGCTATATTTTTATTCACCACATGATATGTGTTTTGCTTGTAGCGTCATTTTATTTTGTTAATATTTGCTTTATTTTATTTATAATAATGGTTTTCATCTTTATTGTCAATAAAATTGTCAAGGATAGCCTTTACCATGCTTATTTTGCAAGTATACATGTTGCTGTTTGAAAACAGAAAGTTTACTGCTGTTGCAAAAATTCCCTAGAAAGGTCAGAGAATGATATAATGTTGAAACTTTTTGCATTTTGAGATCTGATAAATATTCTACAGCGTAGTATTTTCTCATAATTTTTGGAGTTAGGGAAGTATGATGAATCTTGCATTCTTTACAGACTATACTGTTTTGGCAGATTGCTGTTATGTTTGCATTGTTTGCATATGTTTGCTTGTTTAATGATTCTATTTGAGGATATGAGTATTAAATATGCAGAGACTTTTAGTATGAAATGTTGAATAATAATTTTAGTGATTTGTTATAGTAGAAAATGATAAGGTTTTTGCATTGGTTTATACTAACTTATCTCACGAGTTCTTGTTGAGTTTGCTGTGAATGAAACTTTCGAGATTTAGGAAACTGAGATATAAAAGGAATTAAGGAGACACAAAAGCTCAAGCTTGGGGATGCGCAAGGCACCCCAATATAATATTTCAAGAAGTCTCAAGCATCCAAGCTTGGGGATGCCCCGGTAGGTATCCCACCTTTCTTCTTCAACAATTATCGGTTAGAGCCTAAGTTTTTGCTTCTTCACATGAGTTGTGCTATCCTTGAAATGTCATTTTATTTTGTTTTTCTTGTGTTTGAATAAAATACCAAGATCTGAAATTCTTAAAGGAGAGAGAGTCTTCACATAGTTACATAATTATTTAACTACTCATTGATCTTCACTTATATCTTTTTGGAGTAGTTTGTCATTTACTCGTGTGCTTCACTTATATCCTATGAGGAAATGGTTGAATGGGTTGAATGTCATAAATATGAAATTATGTATGTTTCGTATGCTTACCCCGTTGGGAGTAATGAGTTCACATCTAAGAAGTAGAGGTAGTAAATTTATTTAAGGTTAGCAAGCATTGTATTGGTCACTTGAACAATTCATGAAAGAATATTGAAGGAACAGAAGTTTCACATATAAATATACTATCCTGGACATCTTCTATGATTGTGAGCCCCATTAATTATTCTCAAACCTTAGCAAATTAGTTGAAGTTCGACAAGGAAGACAACGTAATGAGTTATGCTTGGGTGTATTTGCATAGAAGTTATATTGTTATAGATCCTCCAACGTGTGGTGCTTGCTTTCTAGAATCCTTTGCTAGCCAAAATATCTGTACTAAGCGGGAATACTGCTTGTGCATCCAAATTCCTTGAACCAAGTTTCTTCCATGAGTGTCCACCATACCTACCTATATGCGGTATTTACCTGCCATTCCAAGTAAATTTGCATGTGCCAAACTCTAAACCTTCAAATAATAATCTGTTTTGTATGCCCGAATCGCTCATGTAGCGACTAGGGGTTGTCAGTATCTTCCATGCTTGGTGGGTTATTCTCACGATGAGTGGACTCCGCTTATCATTCACGAGAAAAATGGCTGGTAACTGGGATGCCCAGTCCCATGATCAAAAGATCAAAATCAAATCAAAATAATTGCAAGGAAAACTCCCCCAGGATTGATGTTAGTTGGAGGAACCCGTTGTTTCGGGAAAGCCATGGATTGATGATTGTTGGTGGAGGGGGAGTAAAAACTTTACCATTCTCTTTGGGAACCGCCTATAATGTATGTAGTATGGAAGATATTGGGAACTCTTGGTTGTTATGTTGACAATGAAAGCATACCTCTCAAAATTATTTTCATCTCTATTTCAAAATAGAGCTCTGGCACCTCCGCAAATCCCTGCTTCCCTCTACGAAGGGCCTATCTTTAACTTTTATGCAAGAGTCAGTAGTATTACTTTTCATTCCTACCTACTCTTTAGTTGGCAAGCATCGTGTGTTGGGGAAAGATCTAAGCATATATGGCCATGCAAATATATTTGATCATGAATTAATTTTGTTGACAACTATCTATATGATAAGTGAGTTGGGAGGCGAAACACTAAGCCCCTATCTTTCTCTGTGTTCGATGGATGCTATTTGTTCTAAGAATATGCTCTGAGTGGTAGCAATCATGGAAGACTATATGATAGTTGAGTATGTGGAGTTTGTTAAATCAAAGCTCTGACATACACCCTTCCTGAAAATAAGATGAATTATAATTGTTTGATGACTGAGAATGAAGTTTGCTAGTTTTCAAGAGAGTTTATGGTCTATGCTTTAACATGTGAGTAGCTTGTTACTTGATCGTGAGAAGTTTTATGAGATGAACTACTGTTATGACATATAATCATGCTAGAAAAGGTGAAATTATCATTGATCAAACTTGTCCACCTGCTAGCATTCACATTCACACTTCATAAATTCTTTCTTTTATCATTTACCTACTTGAGGACGAGCAGGAAATTAAGCTTGGGGATGCTGATACGTCTCCAATGCATCTATAATTTATGAAGCATTCAAGCTATTATATTATCTGTTTTGAATTTTTATGGGCTTTACTAAGCACTTTTATATTAATTTTGGGACAAACCTATTAACCGGAGGCCCATCCCATATTGCTGTTTTCTTGCCTATTTCGGTGTTTTGAAGAAAAGGAATATCAAACGGAGTCCAAAAGGAATGATACCTTCGAGAAAGTTATTTTTGAAACGGAAGCAATCCAGGGGACTTGGAGTGCACGTAAGGGAAGCTTCGAGGTGGGCATGAGGCAGGGAGGCGCGCCCTCCCCACCTGGGCGCGCCCCTCGTGGCTCCCCTGACCGACTTCTTTCACCTATATATCTCCATATACCCTAAAAACATCTGGGAACAGAATAGATCGGGAGTTCCGCCGCCGCAAGCCTCTGTAGCCACCAAAAACCTCTCGGGAGCCCGTTTCGGCACCCTGCCGGAGGGGGAATCCATCACCGGTGGCCATCTTCATTATCCCGGCGCTCTCCATACGAGGAGGGAGTAGTTCACCCTCGGGGCTGAGGGTATGTACCAGTAGCTATGTGTTTGATCTCTCTCTCTCGTGTTCTTGACTTCGTATGATCTTGATGTATCGCGAGCTTTGCTATTATAGTTGGATCTTATGATGTTTGTCCCCCTCTACTCTCTTGTAATGGATTGAGTTTTCCCTTTGAAGTTATCTTGTCGGATTGAGTCTTTAAGGATTTGAGAATACTTGATGTATGTCTTGCCGTGCTTATCTGTGGTGACAATGGGATATTCACGTGATTCACTTGATGTATGTTTTGGTGATCAACTTGCGGGTTCAATGAACTTATGCATAGGGGTTGGCACACGTTTTCGTCTTGACTCTCTGGTAGAAACTTTGGGGCACTCTTTGAAGTACTTTGTGTTGGTTGAATAGATGAATCTGAGATTGTGTGATGCATATCGTATAATCATGCCCACGGATACTTGAGGTGACAATGGAGTATCTAGGTGACTAGGGTTTTGGTTGATTTCTGTCTTAAGGTGTTATTCTATTATGAACTCTATGATAGATTGAACGGAAAGAATAGCTTCATGTTATTTTACTACGGACTCTTGAATAGATCGAGCAGAAAGGATATCTTTGAGGTGGTTTCGTACCCTACCATAATCTCTTCGTTTGTTCTCCTCTATTAGTGACTTTGGAGTGACTCTTTGTTGCATGTTGAGGGATGGTTATATGATCCAGTTATGTTATTATTGTTGAGAGAACTTGCACTAGTGAAAGTATGAACCCTAGGCCTTGTTTCCTAGCATTGCAATACCATTTACGCTCACTTTTATCATTAGTTACCTTGCTGTTTTTATATTTTCAGATTACAGAAACCTATATCTACCATCCATATTGCACTTGTATCACCATCTCTTCGCCGAACTAGTGCACCTATACAATTTACCATTGTATTGGGTGTGTTGGGGACACAAGAGACTCTTTGTTATTTGGTTGTAGGGTTGTTTGAGAGAGACCATCTTCATCATACGCCTCCCACGGATTGATAAACCTTAGGTCATCCACTTGAGGGAAATTTGCTATTGTCCTACAAACCTTTGCACTTGGAGGCCCAACAACGTCTACAACAAGAAGGTTGTGTAGTAGACATCAAGAACTCAAATATTTATTGCAAAAATCTACAAGTCATCAAAAACTAAGCACTACGTGCATGCTCCTATGGGGATAGATTGGTAGGAAAAGACCACGCTCGTCCCCGACCCCCACTCATAAGGATGAATATCTAAGAACACCTCATGTTTCAAATTTGTTACACAACGATTACCATACGTGCATGCTACGGGACTTGCCAACTTCAACACAAGTATTCTTTAAATTCATAATTACCCAACTAGCATGACTCTAATATCACCACCTCCATATCTCAAAACAATTATCAAGCATCAAATTGATCATAGCATCCAATTCACTTCCTATGATAGTTTTTATTATACTCAACTTGGATGCCCATCATTCTAGGACAAATTTTATAACCATAGAAAATATCATGTTGTTCTAAAAGACTCTCAAAAAATAAAAGTGAAGCATGAGAGATCAACAATTTCTACAAAATTAAACCACCGCCGTGCTCTAAAAGATATAAGTGAAGTAGTAGAGCAAAACTATCTAGCTCAAAAGATATAAGTGAAGCACATAGAGTATTCTAACAAATTCCAAATCATGTAGGTTTCTATCAAAAGGTGTGTACAAAAAGGATGATTGTGGTAATCTAAAAAGCAATGACTCATATCATACAAGACGCTTGTCGGGATTATCTCGCGGGCGGGTTCGCGAGACGACAGATGCCACGAGGTGGCTTGTGGTGAGGGCAAGACTGCTTTGGAGGTCAAGGGACGGGATTGAGCAAATAGCACGCGGTGATTTACCCAGGTTCGGGGCTTTCCGGGAAGATAATACCCCTACTCCTGCATGTCTGAATATATATGCAGTATACATGTCTAACAGTACAGAGTTGCTCCTGGAGTTGTATTACAGAGCGCAGCTACGGGCATCTGGCCTTAGGTATGCATGCATGTGGTATGAGTGCCAAGTGCACTAGTGGCTAGCTTGTGGCCGAATGGGTGTGGCGTGAGTGCCTTGTGGCTGGTGGCCAAATGCAAGTGTGGCCTGAGTGCATACGTGAGAGAGTGTCCTGGATGGATGGGTGTGAGCTAGCTTATATAGTGTGGCTAGCTTGTGGTGTAAGCCATGTCGGCATGAGTGTGTGCTTGGGATGTAAGCTACAGTTTGTAGCTTACATTCCAAGCCATGCTTGCTTGCATGCTAGGCTAAGTTTTGTCCCTGGGGCATTTTATAAATCAATGCCCGGGGAACAAAGTACACTGTAGATGATGCCGCGTGTGACGAGTAAACACTGTATGCTTTGTCAGCAACAGTGGTCACAGTATGGCCGTCTTGTCGGTGTCGTGTCGGACGGGACGCCATAGTCGACTTCGCGTAGCAGGCCGGCTGGATTAGCCGGACAGGGACCCGGCCGGGCGGCCGGGTTGAGGAGTCTGGCCGGGTTGAGGGACTTGGCCGGGTTGAGCAACCCGACCAAGTGCGAGCCGAGTTGAGCAACCCGACCAAGTGTGAGCCGAGTTGAGGGGCGTTGCTGGCCCCGATGTTTTTGAAGCGTCGTTCACCATCTTGGGCCTACCCGGGGGTCATCCCCCCGTCAGTAGCCTACGAGCCTCCGGGCAACTTGGAAAAGTTGCGCGGAGGGTTTTAGCGGGCGTCGATGAAGCAGTAGATGTCGATGACGGCCGGCCGCGGACCGCAGCCGGCGCGGCTTGCTTCCGGTGGTGGCGCGCGAGCGCACCCACTGGGTGTAGCCTCCGAGCCTCCGGGCAACTTTGAAAAGTTGCTCCGAGGGTCTTGCCGTTGTTGAAGAAGCCGACGGTGACGTCGAGGGCGCCGAGCGCGGACCCAGACTCTGCGGCTGAGGGGCACAGGGCCCTGCCGGGCACGGACGCGGAGTCCGCCGGCTGAGTGGGGGCGCGCGAGCGCACCCACTGGGTGTAGCCTCCGAGCCTCCGGGCAACTTGGAAAAGTTGGGCGGAGGGTCTTCGCTGTGGTTGATGAAGCCGACGGTGACGTCGAGGGCGCCGGGCGCGGACCCGTAGTTCGCCGGCTGAGGGGCGCAGGGCCCTGCCGGGCGCGGACGTGGAGTCCGCCGGCTGAGTAGGGACGCGCGAGCGCACCCACTAGGTGTAGCCTCTGAGCCTCCGGGCAACATGGAAAAGTTGGGCGGAGGGTCTTCGCTGTTGATGATGTGGACAGCGGCGATGGGAACGCCAGTTGCGGCCGGCGTCGGACCCACAACCTGCGTGTAGCCTCCGAGCCTCCGGGCGAGGAGGTGGTTCCCCACAGCGATGATCGTGCAAAAGACAAGGTTAGTCCGCGCAGATATATGAAATGTTTGCTTTTAGCATTTGTAAGTTTAATGCGGAGGGTGCCGACTCGGTTTCGCCCGAGCCCCCTTCAGTGTTTTTAATGTCCCCTCCGCCCTTTGGCTTTGCCTCTTGTTAGCTAGACAGCCCGAAGCCGGTATGTAGCTGTTACGAAGAGTGGCCGCGGAGTGGAGCGTCAATACTCGGACTAGAGGAGCGGATTTGACCGAGTAAATACTCATAAAGGAAACGGCCTGGTTGCCCAAGCTGTCTTCTCCCGGACGTTTTTCGCGTGGGGTGACCTCCAGCTTTTGCTCTCGCTTGCCGAACAGCCGCGCTGCGGTCTGTGGCTGAGAGTGGGCCTTCGATACCGTGTGCGCTACTAGCCATCTGCGGGAACGAACGTATCGGGTCGAGCGGCCAGACTCCGGGCCGAGACTAGCCGGCGCCGGGGCGAGCAGTAGTGCAACTGTAATAAAGGCGGAGGTGGTCCCCGAGTGTTGCTCGGGGTTATTCGGTTTTGCGTGTGGTGCAAAATGTACACGGGTGAGGAGCTCACATTGATTTTCGTGTAGACGAGGCAGAGGTTGTCGATGACAGCAGACGCGGCTTGGCGCTAGTGCACTGACACACCTACTAGGGGTAGCCTTCGAGCCTCCGGGTGCTCGAAGGGGGTCCCGGCCGATCGGACCAAACGGGCGTCGAGGTGGACTGCCGGCTTGGCGCAACTAGCGTCGAGGCAGACGGGCGAACGGGTCAGGCCCCCAGTCGGCCAAGCGTCGAAGCCGGCAGGCGGACTGGGCGGCCAGACGGTGACGCGGGTAGATCGCGGCTGCAGCAGCCGGACGCATCTTTCTTTCTTTCTATAGCTGACAACATCTGCAGCCGGTACCTCCTTTTTTCTTTTTTCTCTTTTTTTAAACCGACCTGTGCAGCTGGACGCACATTGTTTCTTTTTTTTCTTTGGCATCTCTTTTACTGCCTGAGCAGTCGGCAGGAGCGGGACGGCAGCAGCCGACGTCCGGGTCGCGGCGAAGCCGGCAGGCCTGGTTGCGGGGGAGCCGGCAGGCCGGGTTGCGGGGGAGCCGACGAGGGTGAAGTCGGCACGCCGGATT